>NC_060198.1:20501999-20801999 GCF_021184085.1 Oncorhynchus gorbuscha
CGTCGGTAGCCCTGCCCCCTGGTAAACAGTGTATGATTCATTTTAAGTCTAATACTGTGGATAATGGAGTCGCCAATGACTAGAGTTTTCAATTTGTCAGAGCTAATGGTGGGAAGCTTCGGCGTCTCAGACCCCGCAACGGGAGGAGTAGAGACAAGAGAAGGCTCGGCCTCTGACTCCGACTCGCTGCTTAATGGGGAAAACCGGTTGAAAATTTCTGTCGGCTGAATGAGCAACACCGGTTGAGCATTCCTACAGCATTTCCTTCCAGAAACCGTGAGAAAGTTGTCCGGCTGCGGGGACCGTGCGAGGGGATTTATACTAACGTTAATATCTGTACTTACTGGTGGCACAGACGCTGTTTCATCCTTTCCTACACTGAAATTACCCTTGCCTAACGATTGCGTCTGAAGCTGGGCTTGTAGCACAGCTATCCTCGCCGTAAGGCGATCGTTCTCCTGTATATTATGAGTACAGCGACTGCAATTAGAAGGCATCATGTTAATGTTACTACTTAGTAGTAAGGTTGTTGGAGGTCCTGACGAACCATGTCCAGATAAAGCGTCCGGAGTGAAAAAGTTGAGGGGAAAAACAAAAATATAAACGGTAATTAAAAAGTAAAAACCGTAAAGTTGTCAGGTAGCAAAATAGGTTGTCAACAAAACGCACAGCAACACGTAAACAAGTCTGCCATCTGTTTTGTCACCAAAGCCCCATATACTACCCACCACTGTGACCTGTATGCTCTCGTTGTCATGTTTGTCATTTATTATCATGTCTTGTCCCTGTGCTCCCCATTCTATTCGTTTCCCTCTGCTGGTCTTATTTGGTTCTTTCCCTCCTTCTATCCCTCTCTCTCCCCCCTCCCTCTCTCACTCTCTCGCTCTCTCTTCTCTCTATCGTTCCGTTCCTGCTCCCAGCTGTTCCTATTCCCCTAATCATCATTTAGTCTTCCCACACCTGTTCCCGATCCTTTCCCCTGATTAGAGTCCCTATTTATTCCTTTGTGTTCCGTTCCTGTCCCGTCGGTTCCTTGTTTAGTATTCACCATGCTGTGATTGCGTTTCGCCCTGTCCTGTCGTGTTTTTGCTGTGATTGTGTATCGCCCTGTCCTGTCGTGTTTTTTGCCTTCATCAGATGCTGCGTGTGAGCAGGTGTCTCTGTCTACTACGGCCTGCGCCTACCCGAAGCGACCTGCAGTCTGTGGCCGCTTCTCCAGTTATTCCCCTCTACAGACTAGAGGATTTCTGTTATTCCCTGTTTGGACTTAAATAAACTCTGTTTCTGTTAAGTCGCTTTTTTGGTCCTCTTTCACCTGCATGACACTCGTTGGCTGGCCCTTGCTTCATACTCGCCACCAAACCCACTGGTTCCAGGTCATTTACAAGTCTCTGATAGGTAAAGCCCAGCCTTATCTCAGCTCACTGGTCACCATAGCAGCATCCACCCGTAGTACGTTCTCCAGCAGATATATCTCACTGGTCACCCCCAAAGCCAATTCATCCTTTGGCCACCTTTCCTTCCAGTTCTCTGCTGCCAATGACTGGAACGAACTGCAAAAATCACAGAAGCTGGAGACTCATATCTCCCTCACTAGCTTTAAGCACCTGCTGTCAGAGCAACTCACAGATCACTGCACCTGTACATAGCCCATCCAACTACCTCATCCCCATACTGTATTTATTTATTTTTTATCTTGCTCCTTTGCACCCCAGTATCTCTACTTGCACATCTACCATTCTAGTGTTTAATTGTAATATTGTAATTACTTCGCCAACATGGCCTATTTATTGCCTTACCTCCCTTATCCTACCTCATTTGCACACACTGTATATAGACTTTTTCTACTGTATTAATGACTGTATGTTTTGGTTATTCCATGGGTAACTCTGTGTTGTTGTGTGTGTCGAACTGCTTTGCTTTATCTTGTCCAGGTCGCAGTTATAAATGAGAACTTGTTCTCAACTAGCCTACCTGGTAGTTGAATAAAAAAGGTGAAATAAAAATCACCAATCAGCATAGTCTTTGCTTGTGTGTATCCATTACGTGCTTAACCAATTAAATGAATGTTATTATTAAGAAGTATGATGTAAATAATAATAATATATGCCATTTAGCAGACGCTTTTATCCAAAGCGACTTACAGTCATGTGTGCATACATTCTACGTATGGGTGGTCCCGGGGATCGAACCCACTACCCTGGCGTTACAAGCGCCATGCTCTACCAACTGAGCTGAATGAATGACTGCCATTGGGCATGCCAATGAATAGATGTTCACTGATTGCTTTATCAAAAAGCAATCACATTGCATTTCGACTAGAATTACAGTATACATAGCACCTCTGCACAACAAAACCTCAATATCACCGGTCATTCAAAGGAGATGGAGCTTTAACATGTCGGTCCAACCTTACTAATTTATTTTTTCGGTCCAACCTTATTCATTTATTTTTCATTTCTAATACTCGTCTTCATGCAGTTTTAATGACTTTCTGACTCTTGAGGAATAGAACATGTAAAGTGAAATGAAATAAGGCTTCTGTCTTGTAACCGTCTTCATTTCTCCTTGGACTTGCAGATCAATTACGAAGCGGGATCTCCCAAAAGCTCCTTCTTGGAAGGGCATAGGTAAGTGAGACTGCATGCATGGAGGTTTCAAGTTTTAATGTCCCGTGCACAAGTACAGTAAAATGCTAGCTTTAAACCCAACAATGCAAGCATTTCGCTACACCCGCAATAACATCCGCTAAACTTGTGTACACGACCAATAAAACTTCATTTTTTATTTGGTTTGCAGTAATCGATATCAATGTAGTACTAAAAATAACATAAGGTAGAACAAAAACACACAATAAATAAAAATAAGAAGAACACAAAGAAAGCTACAGGGTCAGTTCCAATACCATATTTAGAATGTGTAGGGATACAGGAGTAGTAGAGGTAGATACAGTGGCGTGAAAAAGTATTTGCCTCCAAAACCTAATATTAGATAAAGGGAACCTGAGTGAACAAATAACAACAATTACATACTTATGTCATAAACAAAGTTATGCAACACCCGATGACCCCGTGTGAAAAATAATTGCCCCCTTACACTCTCAATAACCGGTTGTACCAAATTTAGCTCCAATGACTCCAACCTAACACAGAATTCTACAGGAGAATGTCATGCTGCAAGACAACTTTTTTTACAGCACTGCATGTGTAAGGGTATGGTGACTAGGCAAGTTGCACTCAAATATAAAATGTATGAAATACAAAGTATTTTCAAATACTTTGTTTTCTTCACCTTATCTGGAGTGTACCTTTGCCACTAGGCAAGGCCAATCAAGCCCAAATAAAGTATTTGAAATGATTTCAAATAGTATTTGAACCCAACTCTGGTTGCATTGCACTGAATCTTAATGGGCATCTTGAATATGTGTAGACTTTTTTTCAAAACTTTTCCACTCTCCGTTCATATTTTATTGTTTATTTGTAGAGACAGCCATGAATGAAGGAGAGAGGGATAATAGGGGAAGATGGAGATTTGACAAGGCCGGTGGGGCGTCGAGACAGATGGAATGACACACGAGTGAGACAGGCGAGAGGTGTCGCTCCCAGTTACACTAACCGATGGGCCTTGTCACAATCTGTGAAGTTTGAGCTTTTCACACAAAGCAATGCAGCACCCTTATATACATTATTAGTAATAATATGATCATTTGGTTATTTAGCTTAGCCACAACCTGTTAAGCTAGCGCCTTCCACACTAACAACATACCATCCTGTCTTATACAGGACTACTAATAATATAATATGGTAATTTAGCTTAGGCGCTACCTGTGTCGCTGGCGCTTTCCACAGTACTAGTATACAGTATATTTGTTGGTAATTGATGAGAATTATACTCAAGCTCAGCCCTAGAATGCACATTTGTCCTAATAAATTCAGGGAACTGAACTGACTTCCAGTTGATCTCCGGGTGGTGCAGATCAAACTGTTAATTTTAAAAGTTATGACCTTGCCCCAGTTACCTGTCTGGTTATTTTAATTTAATTAGAGACTCTCGTAGCCATCACACCAGAGCCAGTGTTACCATTATCAGACCGCTGCACGATAGGAGCATGGCTGGAAAAAGCTATTTTCTTAACACTGGTGCAGAGGAATGGAATGGTGTACCAAACCATATAAAATCCATCCCTACGCGAGGAAGTTTTATGATAAACCTTAAAGGGATAGTTCACCCAAATGACCAAATAACATATTGGTTTATGACAACAATCTATGCGTTGGTTTAGTTTCTTTGGGACTGTTCCAAGTGCATTTGTGGCACAAATCCCATTCAAGTTATGGGACCGATAGTAGCATTTTTCGCACATCATATTCAAAACATCTATACGTGACTTTGTTAAGCTTCACAATCAATTTTCGACACTTTTGGATGATTTGAAAGTTATGCATGAAAAATGCTAATATCTGTCCCATGACTTGATTAGGATTTGTCCCACAAAACCATATCATGCATTGCTGTCATACCTTGTCCATAGACTGCTTACAGGGTAAGGAAACCAATTTTGTAATTTGGTGAACTATCCCTTTAAGAAATGGTTTATGAGCTAAATGTTTTAAAGCGACAGAGGCTAAAAGAAAGTATCAATGAACGTTACTTGGTCATCTATTTTATTCGGTTTGCTCTTTCTTCCCTATTGATGATGTATTTTAGATGTATTTTGTTTTCATGTTGTATATTTTGGTTTTAAAGTATTTAAGAGGACCACAATGAAAATACATTTTTAAACTCATCCTCCATGATTGTAATGCCATTGCACTGTATCCACGTGTGTGGTTGTATTGTGTTTAAATGGTCCCTCCAAAAAAAAGATCTATGGTAATTTAGTGTAGCCACAACCTGTGCAGCTAGCACTTTCTACACAACGCAATGTAGCATTCACTCTTGTGCAGTACTACTAATATGATATCATTTTGATGCATACATTTTAGCAGACCCTGTCAAAGCAACTTACAGTACACTGGGTATAGGTTAACTGTATGTGGCCCATGCAGGAATCATACCCACAACTATTGTATTGCAAGCATCATGGCATAATTGAGCCATTGGAACCACCAATAGTAAATTGAGGGTTAGGGTTAGGGCTAGCTTACTGCTGAGCATAGTGTGTTTGAGAGGTTTTTGTTCACTAGCAGGAACCCCTTTCATCTTTGATATTTGTCTGTGTTTGTTTTTTAATGTTCAGCCAACATTCTTCCTACCTATCGAGAGGTTTTGCAGTGTGCTAATTCATAAAACATAAATAGCCTTTTTTTTCTCGACACAATCACTCTGCAATTTGTTTGTTGGAACTGCCCTCAGCGCACGACCCCGGTATGCACTAAATAATTTACAACCAAAATACGGAGAATCGAGATTGGAGAAACAGGCGGCAAAGTTATTTTACAAAAAGGAACATGGCTCCACTAATATTTTTAGACAAGAAAGCGAAGGTGGTTGGGTACTTTCACAGCATCTTCCAAAAAACGGACACAAAATCTACCTTTGAATGATCAACATCAATCTAGCGCCATCTTTACAGTCAATAAAAGCCTTATTTGTAAAACCGTGTTTTTGTAAATCGTCTCCCTCATCCCCAACCACCCCCTGCCAAATACCCCTTGTGTTCAAATGTAAACAGCATCTCATTTTCTGTTTTATCTCTAATTATCTCCTGTCATTTTCTCGCAACAGGAGTCTTCTGAAATCGGTGGAGGAGGAGCTAAACCAGAGGTAGGCCCAGCTATGTCTTTCCTTCCCCATTTTTCTCGTTTTTACTCCCCCTTCTTTCTGTCTCTCTTTCTCACTGAAACTTTCTTTCTTTCCTATCCTCTCTTCTCATTTCTATCTCTCTATATAGGACAAGGCTCAATTGGAAAAATAAATGTGACTTCCCTGGATAAATAAAAGTTAATCTTATCGGTCTTCTCTTTCTGGACTATTTTATTCTCATTCCTTTCCCCTCATATTTTTCCTCATCTTCAGCCTCGCTTTCTCATCCCCTTACTTTTCGCTCTTCCTCCCCCCACCTCTCTCTTGCACTACTCAATATTTAATGTGACCTAACCTCCTGCCTCTGTGCTTGTCCGAGTGAAATGGATGACTAACTTTCTTTAGAACCACGTCCGCGGAGACCGGGGTGATTTCTCACCCTTGCTGAGGCGTTAAAGCCGTATGCCCAGTTATAGCGCAGAGGGACTGAAATCCGGCGGATGTCCGCTATTGTTTATTGTAATCTTTGTCTCGTTGCGGCTAGCGTGGTGTGCTGCTAGCATCCATTAATTCTCAGCATTAGGGTAAAAAAAATACACCTCATGCAGGAAAGATACATGCACACTGATTTCCAATACACAAGTGACGAGCAGTTGCTAGATCAGTTTATGCTGTATATAGCCAACTCCAGTGTTCGTTGTCTTGCCACACGTGACGTTTGGTAAGACAACACAAATGGATAGCTAGACCCGGTTAAAAATAAGGCGTTGACTGTTTCAGGTGCCTTCTCTACTTTCATCTTTGTTGATGAAATGGCACTCAAATGTTGACCGGTTCACTACTAAAGACGTCAGCATGCTTCAGTCGGCTGGGCGAACAGCACGAGTGTGCTCGCATACTCCCTCAAAAGACCGTTGCTTGAAAAACAAGATAAAAGCGGAAATAGTACAGTTTGTTCGTTTTGAGACGCCATAGTCAGTATACGCTTCCTCAAAGTAGTCCGAATGAATCCAAAATAACGCAAGAAATATCATTCATTTTGCCGAGGAGATCTTAGTTGTGCAATACATCCAAACTAAGGTGTTTGGTGCAGTATTTCTCAACCAAAATAATTGCATGAAAACGAGCCACCGCTCGTTGAATGACAACAGACTGAGGAACCCCTACTGTTGAACAATCACTGATGAAGGGACATAGACTTCGGCTACCAACTTCAGTTTGCCTCAAGAAAAATAATGTGTCCCTGAAAAAACCCTCACCGAAGTCCAAAAACAAACACATTATATGCACAAACTCCGATTGGTTACGGTTGGGAAGAATGCGGACGCCTTAAGCTGGACCTCACATTTAAATGAATAATGGTGTATATCATCACATTTCACTGTTGAAATGTTTTGGACACGAGGTGCCTACTAACAATTTTTCTACATTGGACAGGAGAAGAGCATGCATCTGGAATGCTGAAATTCTGTTCAAAAGGATTGTTGTTATGGGGTGGATCTTTCTTCATCTCTCATAAGCCCTTAGAAGTGAGTCCTCAGCTGATTCTGAGCCACGATTGAGAAATGTCTCTACCACTGTACCTCTTCAGTTCAATACCACTACAAATAATTGTATTGTATTAATCCCAGAGGGGCAACTATAAAGGCATTAATAAAGTTGTATTGAATTGAAATGTACATCCCTCTTCTCCCTTAGGGGACACGAGACTCATTTAGATGGTGGTGATGACATGAGTATGGTGTATGTGTAATGATGGTGGTGACCATGATGATGAAATGCAACAGTAAGTCCTACGGTCTTCAACCTCTTTCTCCTTTCAACTTAACTGTCCTCTTAACATTTCATCTATAAATTGTATCTATACATTTTTTGTTATGCAAATTATAGGAACTGGCTACTCTACCAGAGGCCAGGTTCATGTTCATTAAGCGTTTCTTATTGGACAAGTCCAGGTAGCCCGTCTTTTTATTTACTGTGTTTTCTTCCATTTGATGCCTTATAATGCCAAATAGTGCCTAATGAACGTGACCCAGGATATACACTGAGTGTATGAACACCTGCTCTTTCCATGACAGACTGAATCCAGGTGAAAGCTATGATCCCTTATTGATGTAACTTGTTAAATAAACTTCAATCTGTGTTGCCTAGTAAAATAAAGGTAAAAAAAATATTTTAAAAAAGATGAAGGGGAGGAGGCAGGTTAAAAAAAGATTTTGAAGCCTTGAGACAGTTGAGACATGTATTGTGTATGTGTACCATTCAGAGGGTGAATGGACAAGACAAAAATATTTAAGTGCCTTTGAACAGGGTATTGTAGCAGGTGACAGGCCCACCGGTTTGATACAACAGTTTCCTGTGTGTATCAAGAATGGTCCACCACCCAAAGGACATCTAACCAACTTTACTCCTGTGGGATGCATTGGAGTCAACATGTGCCAGCATCTTTGTGGAATGGTTTTGTTGCCTTGTAGAGTCCATGCCCTGACGAATTGAGGCTGTTCTGAGGGCAACGGGAAGGGGGGTGCAACTCAATATTAGGAAGGTCTTCTTAATGTTTTGTACACTGTATATGATACACAAATAAAGGTATAACTATTAGTACAATAGGTTGTTCTAATAGTTATGCCTTATCTCTCTCTTAGTGCCAAGGGCTCTACAATGCGGCCCAAAGAGCTTCCACCACCGCCTCCCAACGTCAAGGTATGTATTCTTCAAATTACTCTCATTGTCCATATTTTGAGACTGAGAGCGTAGTGTTTTCTCACATATAAACCTGCAAGATGATCTATTTACTACAGTGTACACACAGGAATCCTTTTGTGGCACCACTTTAAATTGAACATAGCACAACATTTGTTTCTATTTCCTATAGCCCTATTGTGTGCAATAGAGCATAATATTTGAGGTATTTCTTGGTGTGACTTTACATCTAATGATGATGTTTACATGTTGACGTGTGTGCTTTGATGCCGATCCTGTAGCGTTGGGGGTCAAATCAATTTCAACGTATGATTTTATTTTACAAATGTAATTTGTTTCAATTCAGTTGACTTCATTAAATAGGATATCAGGGTTCTGGTAAATTCCCATCTCTTTGTTTTGTATTTTGCTCTTAGCCCATTCTCATTACACAGGATGTTGCCAACTCCCCTGCACACCATGGCTCCCCTGCACACCATGGCTCCCCTGCACACCATGGCTCCCCTGCTCACCATGGCTCCCCTGGTGACCATGACAACCACGGGGGGACCATAAAGCGTTGTCCAGCCACCGAGAGCCCCGCCCGCTCTGCCACCCATGTGCCGCCCAGGCCGCCGCCCCCCAGACTCCCCCCGCACAAGCAGCTTAGGTAGGTAACATAGTTTAAAGGCATGCTCACAAACTGAATGAGTGCATTCTGGGAGATGTAGACAATTCTGTCAGAAATGCATTAAGGTGGGTTTTCTTATCTTCCCTGCACTTAATTGGAGGACCAAAGCTGTGGTCCCTTTGAATGAATGAATCAATGGGTCGGTGGGTGAGTGAGTCGAATGAATGAATGAATCAGTTAGTCACTTCAATTCATCACAATACCAACCACAATACCAAACCTGGACCACTTAGACAATAAGTGTGATGATGCTGAGATAAAAGCTACCACTGTTTTCAGGGATCTCTCCTTCCTCCTTCCAACATCCTCAAGAGGCTCCGCCCCACCTCCTCCCTGTCCTTAGCCAGTCAGCTTTTCCAAAGTGGACCCTGTGGTTGCCAGCTAGTATTTATAGCCTGTCAGTTTAATTAGGAGCAGTGGTGTGTCTGGTGTTGGCATGCGATAATGTCACACACCCTCTCTGCCACATGAGTCACCCTCCAATACACTCACACAAACTTCCCCAGTTTCCACATCCTGTCCACTTCGAGCAGTCTGGTGGCTTTACTTCATCTGCATTTGACATGAAAGAACTGGACTAGTACCAGGGCTATTCCATCCTATTGCATTCTCATGTCCTGTTGTTTTCAGATATGTCAAGGTGAAGGAGAAGAGACGAGGAGTGGACGCCACTTTAGACTATTGAGACATCTTAGTTTAGTCACTGTGGTGATCTTAGGTCTTATCAGTGTCTTGTTTCAGCACAATTGTTGTAATTGCTCAGTTCCCACAGAGCCACATACTCTCTTGCTTCCGTTTCACTCTCCACAGCACTATTTAGATTGTGGCTATTGGGGAATCATTTAAATAATGTAATATTTCTAAATTAATCAATAATTAAGTTCCCTCCTAACAGGCAATGGGTTCAGCCCATCAGAAGTGAGCGGGGATGCTGGTGTTGCCGAGAAGCAGTCTACTATGCCACCTTGTGTCACCACGAGGAAGGACAGGAAAGAGATTCCGGTAACATCATAGTCATTTAGCCTTGGTCAGAAGCTGTGCGTAAAAATTGGTGGCGACACTTTTGGTGAATTTTCTGTATATAATGCACTTGAAGTGGATTCTGTCAAATCCATAGTGCATTATAAGACTTCCTGTAAGCATTATGTGTTAAACATATAGGTAGTAAAGTGCATTATATTGATAACCGGTCATGGCTGTCATTAATTCATTAATATCTATAATGAGGTGTTCATTATGTACATCATGTGTTATTGCATAATCTATTCATAATGCATTGGTTCATAGAAAGTGTTATTTAAAATGTTTCTGACCTTTTTGCATTTTTACATACTAACTTTACTATGTGTTACCTGAAAGTAATTTATTTGGTGAATAATTAATGTAAATTGTGATTAATTCATTAACATGTCCTAACAGCTATGATAAGACTTAAATTGTCATTGCAAGATAGATAATTATGCTGTTTTGCATTATGACTAAACATAAATCTTCTCATTCTTCTTAGAAGTGGATTTTTATTTGCACCCAGAGCTCTGAACAAAGAACATTTGTTATATGTTTACCTCATTAGTTACTCGTTAATAAGCAACGACTCATGATTTAAAGATCACTTATAGTTCACTTAAAGTGCTACCGTGGTTTTCCCAAGATATTACAGCACTGATAGACAGAGTGATGCCATTGTTAACGCACAGCTCAATAGAACTCTATAAGATCCACATATTATTTTCATATTTAATAATATTACAGTATAATATGCAGTATATTTTAACTATGATTGTTAATTATTCTACACTTGGTATGATGATGTCATTTCCTGTTTCCTCAGAAACCAATCAGTAATGGCCTTCCCCCCACGCCAAAAGTCCACGTAAGTCTTAACACCCCTTACCTGCTCTTACACACACGCATTGTCAAGTAGAAAACTATAACTCTGTACTGCAGGAAAAAGCAAATGAGCACTAAGATACTGAAACAAAAGCACAAATGTGTTGATTACACATTCATTATCTAAATAATTTATGTGAATTGTAATTAATTCATTAGCAACCTAAAAGTAGTAGTGTTGAGTTCATAACACATTTGTAATTACCGCAACCCTCGAGCTAGAGATCCTGCCATAACTTTGTTTTAAAATCTATTTATTATATTGGACTGAATTTATAAAGGGTTTTTCCAGGTGCTCTACATTGATCAACTATAACTAAACATCTACATTCTGTTTTCGCTGCACAGATGGGAGCCTGTTTCTCCAAAGTCTTCAATGGCTGCCCTCTAAAGATCCACTGTGCGGCGTCATGGATCAACCCCGACACAAGAGGTGGGCCTCGTGCCAATTCATTTCTGTCTAACTGCTGTGGACCCTGATTCCATCAATTGCAGATAACAGGAAACTGTATTTATGCTGTATTTTAAGGACAGATCATGTGGATTTGTGTCAATGTTCAATGACAATGTCTGCAAGGGTGTGGGGTGTGCAGGTTCTGACAGACGGAGCACTGTTAATATTTTGACCAAACCCGCTGTGTGGTTTACCTTTATCTGCAATTGATTGGATTACTTTATTTTCAGTCTCGCGCTACCAGGTGTCCCACTGTATTCTTGTTCGAGAAAGGCTTGGAGAAACCTAGAACAGGAGTCTAAACTAACTTGACTTTCATCTTTGTCTTACCCTATGTCTTATTTGCAGTTTGCAGTTTGCATGCATACTATTAGTTTCCTTCTTAGTCCTAAGCAATGTGTGTATTGTCCAAGTTTTACTTAATAATTGTTTAATTCTCTGTTTTAGACCAATACCTGCTATTCGGTGCCGAAGAGGGCATTTACACTCTAAATCTTAACGAACTGCATGACTCCTCCATGGAGCAGGTCAGTGTCTCGTTATTTCATTTGAATGATCTTTTTGTCAGTAAATTTCAATTGTTCTAACTGCTTCCAATGTTTTTACAGTGTAATGTATTAAACATAATCTATGTATTTATGTGAAGGGTGAAATATTCTCTGTCACATCATATTCCAAATTATAGTTAAATTTGAATGCTTGCTTCTTTGTGACGTAAGTAAAGGATTTGAGGTTTGATCCACAAGGATTTGAGGTTTGATCCACAAGGTTTTATCCATAAGGATTTGAGGTCTGATCAACAAGGTTTTATCCACAAGGATTTGAGGTTTGATCCACAAGGATTTATCCACAAGGATTTGAGGTTTGATCCACAAGGTTTTATCCATAAGGATTTGAGGTTTGATCCACAAGGTTTTATCTATGAGGATTTGAGGTTTGATCAACAAGGTTTTATCCACAAGGATTTGAGGTTTGATCCACAAGGATTTGAGGTTTGATCCACAAGGATTTGAGGTTTGATCCACAAGGTTTTATCCATACGGATTTGAGGTCTGATCCACAAGGATTTGAGGTTTGATCCACAAGGTTTTATCCATAAGGATTTGAGGTTTTGATCCACAAGGATTTGAGGTTTTATCCAGAACTGGTCAATGAGACACGGATTATGATTTCATTTGACCACCTACAGAACTATTAAAAACAGATACATTTTTTTACATTTCCTAGCTCTTTCCCCGGAGGTGTACGTGGCTTTATGTCATGAGTAATAATCTGCTCTCCATATCTGGTAAGGATTCATCATAGAAACCTGTATTGCCACACATTGCTAATATATCTCAACAAATAACTGTAGTGCACACAAAGTTTTACGTTGTTTGTTTGTAGTTTCCAGAATAGAATAGATTCTCCAGACACATCATTTAAATGTACCTTTCTCCACACACAATGACTGTGACAGACATTAAAAACATAAATCCTAAGCAACAATCTGTCATCAAGAGCATTAGTCTAATTTTATCATGAAATATGCACTTGTAAATGTAAATTCTACTTGTCAATACTTGCTCCAGATATACAAGCAGTTAGACGATGCACTTTTTGGTTGAAAATTAAAGATATTATAATTGCCTTCAAAGCATTCAAAAGGTGTGTTCGTTGTGTTTTTTGGCAGGAAAAGCCTCGCAGCTCTACTGTCACAATCTGGCGGGTCTGTATGAGCACGCTCGACAGATGCAGAAGCTGCCAATGGCCATCCCCACCCACCGGCTCCCAGACAAAATCATTCCAAGGTAAGAAGATGGCGATGCATCTGTGTGTAGGAGTTTTCTGTGGGTAGAGTGTTATGCAGGTGAATGAGGACCCAAAAGCGACTTGGCGAAAACAGAGTCTTTATTCCAGTAAAGGAAAATAGGCAATACTCCTAGACAAATCGGAGCAGAAAACAAAACATAAAAAACTAATTCCACTCGTAGTGACGAGGACAGACAGGAGACTCGACCATAAACTGTAGGTTGCCTCGGGAAGGCACCGACCGTAGCAGACTCAGACACCTGCTCACACGCAGCATCTGAGGGAAACAAGACACAGCACGGCGAACAATATACAAGGATCCGACAGGACAGAAACGGAAGACAAGGGGAGAAATAGGGACTCTAATCAGAGGACAAGATAGGGAACAGGTGTGGAAAGACTAAATGAGTGAGTAGGAGAATAGGAACAGCTGGGAGCAGGAACGGAACGATAGAGAGAGGAGAGAGAGGGAGGGGGAGAGAGAGGGATAGAAAAAGGGAACGAACCTAATAAGACCAGCAGGGGGAAACGAACAGAAGGGAAAGCATAATGACAAGACAATATAAGACAAAACATGACATAGAGTCCTACTTTTGAGACTTTGTTATTGTGGTTTTTAGGAAATTTTCCGTCTCCAACAAGATTCCTGACACCACGGGATGTCAGAAGTGCTGTGTGGGTGAGTAGTCATGGACATTCTCTTTCTCTCTCTCTCTCTCCCCTCGGTTTTCATCTCTTTCTACGTCAGACCCACTACTTTCCAACAAGTTGCTACATAATCTTGCTACAAGATTGAGAGTAGATGCATCACTTCACTACATGTAATAAACACAATAGTTCTCCATTCCCCTTGTAACCAATTAGGAGAATAACCTCTTCAACTGGGTACCAATAGTAGAAAGGTCTTTGAAATACATTATTGTGGTCCCAGCTTAGTATGATTGACAACCCCGGCTGACTACCAACTATTCCCCCTTAGTGAGAAATCCTTACACGGGCCACAAGTACTTGTGTGGAGCCTTCCAATCCAGTGTGGTCATGTTGGAATGGGTGGAGCCCATGCAGAAGTTCATGCTCATCAAGGTAAGAATTTTTGTGCCTGTGTGCATTTATTTAGCCATCTCCATCAGTTTGCCAGGCTCACTCTCCCCAAACCTTTGAGGAGTGCTGACAGCCCATGTCATAGCCATATAAGAGTTTGGCCATTGAGGTTACAACCAAAAACAAAAAAGCATTGACAATAGCTATGCTAAGAGTATCCGGGGAAGAATTGACTCATAACAATCCACAACTTTCCCCTAACTGCCCTGTTAAATGGAGGTGTTTGAGATGCTAAGAGACATCCCTTTACTTTGTAGCCTACATGCTAATGGAAACACACTTCCCTCTTCCTAAAAACACTGACTTCCCCCTGCCCGCTGGCACTGGAAGTGTTTGTGTTTGAGATAAGCATGCTAACCCACCAACATAGACTAAGCTACCCTTGCTTTGTAACCGACATGCTAATGCTTACCCTTTTATTTATGTTTTGTTCTATATATATCGTACATGTTGTCAATAATACTTTGATTGTAAGCCAACCCCGTCTACATGCCTAATGCTAACTCTCCTCCTCCCAAGAATAATGATTTTGAGATTAGCATGATAACATGCTAGAGTCTAGACCATGTAGCATAATGACAATGCTAACCCTGTCTTCCTAACATTGACAAGCCTAATGCTAATGCTAACCCTCTCCTCCTAAGAACATTGACTTTCCCCTGCCCTGCCCGATGGAGGTTTTTGAGATGCTTGTGGTGCCCGAGCACCAGTACCCCCTCATCTGTATGGGCGTTAGCAAGGGCACGGAGCTCAACCAGATGGTACGCTTTGAGACGCTGGACCCCAACACCGTTTGCCCCTGGCTCAAAGAGTCCGGTAAGGTCTCATTCAAACACTGACCTTGACTCCTCATTGATATAAACTTGACACAACTCTAGATTTTAGTGCTCCTTTAATATGCAACTTCATTTAAATAAAAAAAAACATTAAATATCGTCATTTTTTAAATCCCCATTATTCTTTTTCTTTTTTTATCGTAGCACACACTGGAGACTGACGTTCACATTCTACACATTGACCTTACTGGAAATGGTTAACTTTTCAAAAGTGAACAATTATAGAGAAAATATAGTCCTATATCGTTGTGCACCTTCATAATGGAAAATATTTGACGTTAATAAAGCAACAGATGGAATGGTTAGTTGAGGTTTTTATGTTTAATCTCCTCCTAGACACTCCACAGACCTGTGTTACCCATGTGACTCAACTGGAAATAGACACCATTCTTGTCTGCCTGGATCGTGAGTCTAGCAGCATGTCTTGACTATCCAAAAATCTGATTTGTATTGTAATATTATACATGCATTGTACATTAATTGTATGCATTGCTAATAACACTATGACAATATATTAACAGTGTATAATGTTTTATCACTGAGCTGTCCTTTAAATGACATGGGGGAAACTCACCTCAATAGCCACCCCGCCTGGATGGACAGCAGCCATTTTGTGCCTGGATGTCTTCAGTCTCATGTAATAACATCATTGTTTAACTTCCATATGTTATTTTCCCCCTCAGGATCCATTAAGATTGTGAATCTGCAGGGGAGGCTGAAGTCCAGTAGAAAGCTTTCAGCTGAGCTGACGTTTAATTTCCAGATTGAGTCGATAGGTAATCGCCCTTGACCCCTTTGCTAGAGATGAGCTAAAACACACACCCACACACACACACACACACACACACACACACACACACACACACACACACACACACACACACACACACACACACACACACACACACACACACACACACACACACACACACACACACACACACACACACACACACACACACATGTATCAACAGCTATAGAATGGAGAGCATAGTATCACAGTCATGTTATGATAAATGACATTTTGGTAAAATTTAATTTTTCATACGGTATATTAAACATGAATCTTTTCCACAGTCTGCCTTCAAGACAGTGTTCTGGCTTTCTGGAGACATGGCATGCAAGGACGGAGTTTCAAATCTAATGAGGCAAGTTGTGTCAATGCCCCGGCGGACGCAATAACTGTATATAACAATATACAGTTGAACTGTTTATTGTTGTAATGTTTTTTTAATGTATTCGTTATTTTACCAGGTAAGTTGACTGAGAACACGTTCTCATTTACAGCAACGACCTGGGGAATAGTTACAGGGGAGAGGAGGGGGATGAATGAGCCAATTGTAAACTGGGGATTATTAGGTGACTGCTGGTTTGAGGGCCAGATTGGGAATTTAGCCAGGACACCGGGGTTAACACCCCTACTCTTACGATAAGTGCCATGGGATCTTTAATGACAACAGAGTCAGGACACCCGTTTAACGGCCCATCCGAAAGACAGCACCCTACACAGGGCAGTGTCCCCAATCACTGCAGTGGGGCATTGGGATATTTTTTAGACCAGAGGAATCATGTCAAATCATGTCCTACTGGCCCTCCAACACCACTTCCAGCAGCATCTGGTCTCCCATCAAGGGACTGACCAGGACCAAACCTGCTTAGCTTCAGAAGCAAGCCAGCAGTGGTATGCAGAGTGGTGTGCTGCTGGCTCAAAATATATGATGAATATGATAATGACTGCCATGACTTGACTATTGGATCTTGTCCATATTCCCACCAAATTACACAGGAAATGTCCAACAACACCAGGATATTCCGACTCCTAGGATCAGACAGGTGAAAAATCCATTTTTAGATTGAGGCTAAATCCGTTTAGCAAGTATCATCAACTACAGTAGATTCAGCCTGGAGCCGATTTATTTTCATGAGCGGATGCTCAGGGGGCCGGAAAATAATTACAAAGAATTTGTAACCTGCAAATTGACCACAAGAAGCCCAAACAGATATAATATTTGACTAAAACATAATCATGTCAAACCTTGCTTACATTTGTATACAATCACATACTGTTACTGTGTATCTCTCTATTATGCGTGGGAATACTTTGTAACAGATTTCCAAAATTAAAATCACTTGGAGCTGATTTGCTGTTTTAAAGTCTTATGTCTGACAATAAAATAATGTGTTATAAATGTGTTATTTTAATCTTGTTTAACCTATAATTCACTGGATCACAATTCCAGTGGGTCAGAAGTTTACATACACTTAGTTGACTGTGCCTTTTAAACAGCTTGGAAAATTATGTACATGAGTGTATAGTTATAGTGACTATGCATATATGGTAAACAGAGAGTAGCAGCACCGTAAAAATAGGGGGGGGGGGGGGGCTCACAATGCAAATAGTCCGGGTAGCCATGATTACCTGTCAGTTTAGTTCGTCTTATGGCTTGGGGGTAAAAGCTGTTGAGAAGCATTTTTGTCCTAGACTTGGCACTCCGGTACAGCTTGCCATGCGGTAGTAGAGAGAACAGTCTATGGCTGGGGTCTTTGACCATGTTTAGGGCCTTCCTCTGACACCGCCTGGTGTAGAGGTCCTGGATGGCAGGCAGTTTAGCACCAGCGATGTACTGGTCCGTACGCACTACCCTCTGTAGTGCCTTGCGGTCAGAGGCAGAGCAATTGCGGTATGAGGCAGTGATGCAACCAGATGCTCTCGATGTTGCAGCTGTAGAACCTTTTGAGGATCTCAGGACCCATGCCAAATATTTTTAGTTACCTGAGGGGGAATAGGCTTTGTCATGCTCTCTTCACGACTGTCTAACTGACATAATTTGAGTCAATTGGACCATTTAAAGGCAACGCTATCAAATACTAATTGAGTGTATTTAAACATCTGACCCACTGGGAATGTGATGAAAGAAATAAAAGCTGAAATAAATCATTCTCTCTATTCTGACATTTCACATTCCTAAAATAAAGTGGTGATCCTAACTGACCTCAGACAGGGAATTTTTACTAGGATTAGATGGCAGGAATTGTGAAAAACTGAGTTTAAATGTATTTGGGTAATGTGTATGTAAACTTCCAATTTCAACTGTATCTCCCTCGTTTCTGACTGCAGTCAAATTAATTTTTTAAAACTATGCAAGTAAAAAAAAAAATGTTTAAAAAAAAAAGTTAATCGATTAGTGCCTGTAATAGCTATGGTGGCGTTCCAGATCTTATTTTTTGCAGTCGCATCTCAGAAGGTTAATATATCGTATTTTCATGCAGTTCATGCTATGTTTAACACTTATCGAAGCATTGTGAGATCTGATCGTCTGTGCCATCAAGTCGGTCTGTGGCCATAAAGTGACTTAGTGCTGTTCAGGAGGATGTAACCATATAAAAGGTTCAGATAGAAATATTTTTGGTAGAACAGACATGATTGTCTGTCAGATGGAATAGGGACAGTAATGGGGTCAGCTCTATTAATTTATATCTGCAACATTGAGAACATTTCACATCACTGAATACACCCCTATTGTACCTTTGATTGTAGGGTTGTGGTGCTGGAGAGCAGACCTACAGACAACCGTACAGCGCACAGCAACCTATACATCATGGCTGGACACGAGAACAGTTACTAACCACCATGTGTTCTGGTAACCAGGGTCCTGTTCAGTAGGCACAAAACTTTCTGAAACGAAGTGATACAGGGCTGTACTATCTGAACATTTCCAATAAGAAACCTTAGGTTTCATTGTCAGTGTCAAAACATTTTCCATTGTATGCCTTAATGAACATGGCCCAGGCTTGGTTTCACTTACACTTTAAGAGATTATGAATCTGAATTAAATTCAGTCATTGAAAATTGCAATTAGATTTATTTTTCTGTTCATACATTGGAATTCATGTCCTGATGGGAACAGATTATGACGAGAAGGACATGTCTGACTCTGCAACTCCTTGGTCTCAGATGCAATCGGACCATTCATCAAGCAAGCGACCTTGGATGTGTCCTGTTTTTAAATTAACCTTATGATTTTAATTGAAAGTCAAAATGTATAGTAACACAAACCCACATTCCTGGATATCACACTATTTCAGTATTGACCAACTACTGAGAACATGCAACCTTACCTAACAAGTGCTTGACCAATGTGTTTGTAATTCATGTAAATAGAATATTGAGGTTGTACACTGAGTATGTTATGTAGATTACCATGCTGCATATATTTTGTACAGTTGCCCCCCCAACTTTGAGAGATATAAAGAGTTGTTGGCTAATCATTGTGGGGTACTACTTTTAAGGGCTTGTCAGGCAATATACTTTTACAAAACTTAGTGGTAGGGTGTCAAAGAGAAAAGTGTCCATTTTGGTCATGAG
The DNA here is from genome assembly GCF_021184085.1 of Oncorhynchus gorbuscha. Classification (NCBI taxonomy): domain Eukaryota; kingdom Metazoa; phylum Chordata; class Actinopteri; order Salmoniformes; family Salmonidae; genus Oncorhynchus; species Oncorhynchus gorbuscha. Next base: position 20,521,556 of record NC_060198.1, read on the forward strand.
TTGCTTTTTTATATATGTTAGGCTCTTTTTGGTATGAAGCCATATGCAATGTCATTTTATTTTCACACTTCAATTCCTACCCCATAGAAAGTTGTCAAGTCTCAGATATGCACTGGTTGTGAAATTTGCATAGTTGTATGCAATGAAACACTTTATTTATACATTTAAGGTATGGTTAATTTGCACTTACAACACAGTATCTGCATGAGTTCATTAGAATACATCATGCTATTCACTTTAGATGTAAACTTAAGGCATTTAACCAGGCAATGTAAGGTTTAATTTTTACATACACACCAAGCTATTGTTAAAACTGCAGTCAAACTGAAGAGACTCTGGGAAGTTGTAGAATCTCTTTCCTTATGGTGGGCAATGAGTTGAATGTTGCCAAATTGCATTGTTCATATGGTTTGTTATGGTGTTTGGGTGTCATAGTAAGACCTCTACCTCATGCATTTGGGAGTCAGTGAGAATATGTGGGGCCAAATTGAACATGTAACACTAAATGTCCCTTGCTGACTCCATGTAGCCTACACGACTAAAGGTGAGGGTATGATGAAGTACAAGGATCTTCAGACTTGGTTTCTTTCGCGATTGCTTTTGTGTCATGTAAAATAAACGTGCTTAATTGTTTAACTGCCAATATTTGGACATGTTACATATTAAACATTTTAACTCGTGATGGGCTAAATTGATTGACTGATGAGCCATAGGAAACCTGTTTTTTTTTCTCAAATTTTAGATGGTATGATGAAGTATAAGGATCTTCTCACTTGGTTTCTTTTCATGTTGCTTTTGTTTCATGTAAATACTGTAAAATAAAATTGCTTAATGTTGCCTGTACAAATGCCTATATTTGGACATGTTACATATTAAACATTTTAACTCATGATGGGATACATTGATTAACTGATGAACTATAGAAAGCCTTAAGTTTTTCTCTGATATTTTAGTGGGTATACAGTTGAAGTTGGAAGTTTACATACACTTAGGTTGGAGTTATTATAACTTGTTTCTCAACCACTCCACAAATGTCTTGTTATCAAACTATAGTTTTGGTAAGTCAGTTAGGACATCTACTTTGTGCATGACACAAGTACTTTTTCCAAAAATAGTTTACTGATTATTTCACTTATAATTCACTGTATCACAATTCCAGTGGGTCAGAAGTTTACATACACTAAGTTGACTGTGCCTTTAAACAGCTTGGAAAATTCCAGAAAATGATGTCATGGCTTTAGAAGCTTCTGATATGCTAATTGTAAAATGTAAAACGGGTCCTATATCGACATAACCTGAAAGGCCGCTCAGCAGTGAAGAAGCCACTGCTCCAAAACCGCCTTCAAAAAAAGCTAGACTACGGTTTGCAACTGCACACGGGGACAAAGATCATACTTTTTGGAGAAATGTCCTCTGGTCTGATGAAACAAAAATAGAACTGTTTGGCCAGAATGACCATTGTTATGTTTGGAGGAAAAAGGGGGAGGCTTGCAAGCTGAAGAACATCATCCCAACTCTGAAGCAGGGGGGTGGCAGCATCATGTTGTGGGGGTGCTTTGCTGCAGGAGGGACTGGTGCACTTCACAATATAGATGGCATCATGAGGGCGGAAAATTATGTGGATATAGTGAAGCAACATCTCAAGACATCAATCAGGAAGTTAAAGCTTGGTCGCAAATGTGTCTTCCAAATGGACAATGACACCAAGCATACTTCCAAAATTGTGGCAAAATGGCTTAAGGACAACAAAGTCAAGGTAGTGGAGTGGCCATCACAAAGCCCTGACCTCAATCCTATAGAGAATTTGTGGGCAGAACTAAAAAAGGGTGTGTGAGCAAAGAGGCCTACAAACCTGACTCAGTTACACCAGCTCTGTCAGGAGGAATGGGCCAAAATTCACCCAACTTTTTGTGGGAATTTTGTGGAAGGCTACATGAAACGTTTGACCCAAGTTAAACAATGTAAAGGCAATGCTACCAAATACTAATTGAGTGTATGTAAACTTCTGACCCACTGGGAATGTGAATAAATAAATAAAAGATGAAATCATTCTCTCTACTGTTATTCAGACATTTCACATTCTTAAAATAAAGTGGTGATCCTAACTGATCTAAAACAGGGAATTTTTACAAGGATTAAATGTCAGGATTAAATGTTCCTACTTCAACTGTATATTTTTAAGCCTATTAAACCTACAGGAATAATTTCTGACAAGATGTAGATGTGTATTTTGAACATTGGGAATACTTTCTATACCATTAACTGCTCCACACAGTTAGTGGAGGGGTGTCTTTACAAAAAGATAAATGGTTTCCATGATGTTTTCTCTGGGCTCTGTTAGTCAAGTCTGCGACCTCACCGCGTGAGTTAATCTAGCACTTGTTCACATGCATCGTTGGCATGTTTCAAATTTCACAAATACAGTGAAATGCCTTTCTTGCAAACTCAATCCAAAAATGCAATAATCCATAACTGGTTTACAGGGGGGGGGGGGAGAAAGCACACGAGAAATAAGAATAAGAAATACACAAAGTAATTAATACGGTACTATATACAGGAATTATTTTAAATGTTAGTTCCAATACCATATTTACGTGTGCGGGTATACTTGGAGTGATGGGGGTAGATCTGTATAGGGGTAATGTGACTAGGCAACAGGATATAAAATAAACAGAGTAGTAGCAGCTTGTATGTGAGTGGGTGTGTAGAGTCAGTAGAAATGTATGTGCATATTATGTGAGTGAGAAAATGATGGGAGTGTGTGTGTGTGTGTGTTGGGAGTGACAGTGAGTGTTTAAGGCCCCGTGAGTATGCAATGGTTTCAAGTGATCCTCCTCATCAAGCGATCTTTTTCATTCTATCGTTTAAACAAGTATTGCTCTCGGTTTAGCCAGATTAGATCCAGATCTTGGGCAGGCGCGATGATTATCGAAAACAAACCCGAAGTACGTCATTAGCTATCCATTGCGCCTGTGCAATTCTTCTACCAACAACTGCAACCGACCAGTCATAACAATCGTCCAAAGAAATCATTTTGACCAAAGCCTAACTGGTCATTAAAGCCAGCCTGTGCGTGGAATCTTGGTTTTCTCGATAACTTAACAAAAAGCTAAATAGTCTGGAGACATGTTTTGGAAATGATAAATTCATGGAGGATAACACGGAGGATAGTTATCAATATCCACCCTGTCGAAGATTCGGTGAAAATTGGTGATTATGCACCGAAGAGGTTTTTTCCCCAAAAAATATAGGGAATGGTTCAACTGGCCGAAAAGGACGAACAGTATCGCAGTTCCCGAAACGTGAAGTGACACATTAATCCCTAAATTGGATACTAGCTAGCCAGCTACGCCACTGTCCACAGATCATTGATCACTACTGCCAACCATCTTCCGATTCGGATCGATCGGCTATGGCTAGTAACATCACCAGCTCGGCTGCAAACTAGTATGCTAAATTAGCAAGGCTAAAGTTCGTTTGTTGCCATCAACGTCAGTCAGCTCAGAACTTGGAATAATTTCAATTTGACAACGCAACGCAAGCTTGCTAGTTAGCGTTTGAAGTATATTTGGTTTCGTGAATTTGGGCTTTTTTAAAACTCGGTGCCCGAAAGAGCAAGCCTGCTAGTATAGCTCCTTGCTTCGGCAGCTGCAGACGGCTAGCTAGCAGCGATCAACATCTGTACACTGCCGATGCGATGGTCGCATTGTTAACTGTTTTGGTAGAGGAATGCTCATTGGGTGGATATTCTGAGGCAGCGGGCCGCACAGAATATTGCACCTCTCAGTTCCAACCACGGGCGATGCTACATATTGTATTGATGTGAAGAGTGGCCGTGAACACACATCGCTCGCTGGCTGCAAGATAGAGCACGACGACGAACAGCTGAAGCTATGCAAGCGGCCCAGGTTCAGTACGACTTTTTCAGCGAGGAGAACGCACCAAAATGGCGGGGGCTGTTGGTACCCTCCCTGAACAAGGTAGGCTAGGACGTTGGCAGGTGCCAAGCGAACTAACTAGACGGCGAGGGTATGCATAACAAGTAACGTAGCTAGTATTAGCTAGTCAGCTAACGTTAATTAGCTAACTCAAACGGTGTTGTCTTGTAGGAATTGATTTTTTTTGCAATACACATTTGATGATGCCATGTCAAAACACACCATGTTGCCCGTGACACGTGGTTTGTTTGGTCAAATCCCATTTTATTGGCTGCATACACATATTTAGCAGATGTTATTGCGGGTGTAGCGAAATGCTTGTGTGTGCTAATAGTTGTTAGCTGCTCCTCCGCTCATTATTGGGGTGCACCCGTGGGGACTCGATGCTTCTATGTGACAGACACACACACAGCCCTATTTTTGACTTAACTTTTTTTGTGTTTGATTCCCACACCTAAACCCGAACGTCACTAGTTCCCTATGCATTACACCATTCATACACATGTCTCCTTTTATTTGTATCTGCTATCTCAGCGTCACTGCATGCACATCTTGCCCACCGGTGTCAGTTTGAGTGTGGTGGCACTGGCAGCTTCTGTGGGGGAGGACGCTGTCACACTCACAGAACGTTGTCCCCCCTCGGCAAAACGGCATCACTTTTTCCTAAGCTACGGGGTCCATAGCAACGTTCAAACTGGGCCCTCAATTTCAGACAGAATAAATAAACGACTTGCTAGCAGCAACCCTGCATATTGTAGTAGTAATCATCATGAGAAATGCTAGAGTAGTCATGCGTGTCTTTTTATATTGTTGTTGTGATACTCTGCTTGCCTGCTTCCACATGTATTTTTAAAGAGAAATGAGGTTTTGAAACATTACATACTTGGGTCACAGCCCATCAAGATTGATTGCAGCAACCTTTTTCAAGTAGATTCTGACTGTCTCGATATTTTGGGACACCCTCATCTCGTCTCACAAAGGTGCTGGCCATGTTTTGGGAGATTTACCGACTCGCTGCTGAGTGAAATTGATGTTATTGATCAAGCAAATGCATATCAGCCTTCGGGATGGTTTGAAATAACATGTCTGATGTGGGCAAATTTTAGTGACACACCACCTTGGTCTACACAGAGTGAACACTGACTAGAGCCTCTCCAGTTTGCGTATGTTGGCAAATAGAGGCCTATAACTGGCGTGAGGTGATCAGGGTGGGGTTTTTCAGCAAGATGCTGCAAGCAGGGGAATGCCGAGTCAGTGAACTTCACTGCACAGCTCTCAAGTGAGATGTTACAATGACAGTTGAGCAAATTGTAAGAAAATAAAAGATGAGTATTGTTTATGACTAGCATATATTTAGTTGACGACAGCCTCGGCCAAGCCCAAGTAGTTATGCACTGTAAAGTGCTTAGCTAAAACCACTCCAGACTGACTGATTTAGGCCTTAAAAGTATTAGGCCTATATAATGGTAGTGGTCAAGATAAGCAGCCCAATTTACAATGGGAGTTTAACATGAAGGGGTAGGCCCAGCCTAAGCCCCACTATGTGTCATATTGGGCCAGAGGTAGTGATCAGGAGAAGAGAATGATAAGAACTGGGAGAATCAGAACAGTACTGAAACAGTGGGTTAATAATACTGAAACTGAATTCTAGCCTACTGAAAAAAATACATCCTAATGGACCAGCTAGAACTGAATGATTTAATGCTACAGTGTACCATTTGATATGAATCTGGAAATGACCTTTGACATGCCTCGGTTAATCTTTTAGCTAACGCTGCAGAAACCGTACACTGTTCATTATGTTGAGAAGTTGGTCTTATGTGGGAGATTGAATGAACTGTGGAGGAATGCTACAGAGAAACAGTTCAAGTCTTTGCTCGAGTTCCCACTGTTGGACGACGGGTACATGTGGCATCCCAACGAGGGGGGATGGCCTCTGCATTCCTGTTGTGTGTAGACTGGCAAGGGCCGGCAAATGCTAAAGTGCGATGATGCCGTAGCAATGTAACGCGACAGGCATGGCAGGAATGTAGCCCAATGCATGAGGTCAGAGCAAGTCAGCCCTCGCAGAGAGCGGGAGTGAGAGACAACAGAGGGGAGGTTATAGCCCCAGTGGGTCGCATTAAGGAATTTTTTGCGACAAGCTTTTGTCCCCTTCTCCACCAAACCACGCCCCTCGGATCCCTCAAGTGTTGCTTTCCCCGCTCAAGCTGTGTCAACAAGTCTAGGAGAGGTTATGGAAGACTTCAAAAGAGCCCCATGGCAAGACCAGCTTTTCCGCATTGAGCTGTTCAATGTGGACACACCGTCTGTTAACCTTATTGATTTAGCCATTGGCCTCTCGGCTTTAAAAACAAAAAATGGTTACATTTGTCTGGAACGTGCCGGCACAGGGAACTGAGAGGATTCGAAAACGTGCATGCGCTCCAGTGGATGAGCATTGTTCATGTTTCTGCTGTGGAATGAAATGGGGAAATCGGGATTCTTTTGTCATTTAAAAAAAATGTATATTTCTCCTTGGTTCACTGCTCAAGACATTTTGCCCAGCTTTGCCAAAGCCAAAATGCCACGTTTGTCAGCCCTGCCATGAGAGGCTTTGTCAAGAGCAAGCCTTCATTTTAGCCTCCCCACACATTTCCAATGGAGTGAGTTTGCAAAGTCTTTCAAGTTCTCTTTTGGAATTTTTGAACTTAATGCGCAGAGTAATTTGTTCATTTTGTGGGCAAAGTTGTTCAAAACCCCAGCTGTAGTCTGTAGAATATTCCCGAATATTCTCCTAGCCCTGCTAAATATCAATGGACAGAATCTTAAATTGGAGATGGAAAATGTCACACCAACTCAGCCATATGTACTTACAAAGACTTTTCACATTACAATTGCATTTACATCCAAACATGCTGCATCTTGTGCCTCTACTCTTCGACGATAATCAATCAAAGGAATCACTTTAGCATCTGCAATAATCACAATTTTCAAGCGCAGACAATTTTCCATAAACAGTGTGCCCCATTTTCCTCTTCCTGTTGTTACTGTGCTCAGCTTTGTGCGCTGATCAACGTGGGGTAGGAAGCCTGTTCCTGATATTGCACATCTGCTCAGTACCTTCAGCATTCAAATTGTATAATTGCTTGTGTAATATTATGCTTTATTAGTTCAGTAACAACCTATCTGTTTGCTGGGTAATTGTTATCTATGCACAGTTGAAAATAGAGGTCGGACGATTTCAAGTTTTCATAACAATCGGTAATTGGCATATTTGGACGGCGATTATGGCCGATTACATCGCACTCCACCAGGAGACTGCGTGGCAGACTGACCACCTGTTACACGAGTGCAGCAAGGAGCAAAGGTAAGTTGCTAGCAAGCATTAAACTTATAAAAAACAATCAATCTTAACATAATCACTAGTTAACTACACATGGTTGATATTACTAGTTTAACTAACTAGCTTGTCCTGTGTTGCATATAATCAATGCAGAGCCTGTAAATTTAGAATTGAATCACAGCCTACTTCGCCAAACGGGTGATGATTTAACAAAAGCGCATTTGTGAAAAAAGCACAATCGTTGCACCAATGTGGACCTAACCATAAACATCAATGCCTTTCTTGAAATCAATACACAAGTATATTTTTTAAAAACCTGAATTTTTAGTTTAAAAAATGCATGTCAGCAGGCAATATTAACTAGGGAAATTGTGTCACTTCTCTTGCGTTCAGTGCAAGCCGGGTCAGGGTATATGCAGCAGTTTGGGCCACCTGGCTCATTGTCAACTGTGGAGACCATTTCTTCCTAACAAAGACCGTAATTAATTTGCCAGAATTGTACATAATTATGACATTGAAGGTTGTGCAATATTTAGACTTAGTTGCCACCCGTTAGATAAAATATGGAACGGTTCTGTATTTCACTGAAATAATAAACGTGTTGTTTTCAAAATGATAGTTTCCAGATTTGGCCATATTAATCCCCTAAGGCTTGTGTTTTTATTATAATTAAATCTGATTTGATAGAGCAGTCTGACTGAGCAGTGGTAGGTAGCAGCAGGCTCGTAAGCATTCATTCAAACTTTCCTGCATTTTCCAGCAGCTTTTCGCAATGTTTGAAGCACAGTGCTGTATATGACTTCAAGCCTATCAACTCCCAAGATTAGGCTGGCAATACTATAGTGCCCATAAGAACATCCAATATCCAAAGGTATATGAAATACAAATGGTATAGAGAGAGAGAGTCCTACAATTCCTAAAATACCTACAACCTAAAACTTCTTAACTGGGAATATTGAAGACTCATGTTAAAAGGAACCACCAGCTTTCAAATGTTCTCATGTTCTGAGCAAGGAACTTAAACTTTAGCTTTTTTGCATTGCACATATTGCACTTATACTTTCTTCTCCAACACTGTGTTTTTGAAATTGAACAGTGAACACAAATTGAACATGTTTCATTATTTATTTGAGACTAAATAGATTTTATGTATTATATTAACTTAAAATAAATGTTCATTCAGTATTGTTGTAATTGTCATTATTTTACATATCTATATATATATATATATATATCCAAATTAATCGGTATTGGCTTTTTTTTTGCGCTCCAATAATCGGTATCTACGTTGACAAATCATGATCGGTCGACCTCTAGTTGAAAATTGGGAAAAGTAAGCTACCGGCGACGGCTCTCATCTAGATATACCTGCCGAACCGGGCATAAAATAGATTTTATTTTGATTGTTGAGGTTTACCATCAGCAATAGTTTTTGTAGTTTTGCTTTAAACAATCTGTATGGTCATTTTATATATAAAAATGGTAACGTTTGATTTCATAACGAGGACAGCAATCATTTTTGCGAGGCCCACTGCGTGGTCGAAGCAAGAGGGGAAGAAAATGTCACTGTAAAAACTTCAAAATGGTCAACCATTAGATTTTGAGATGGGGTGAAATCCAAAGTATTGCTATATATTCATTGGCTGAAATAGCTAATTCGTAAATGATAAATATTGATACACTACTAGCTCAAACAGTTTGATAAAATGACAAGTTAATTAGTGGGTGGTGGCAATTTTAGAGGGGGGGGGGGCCAAAAACAGGCTCCATTGCCCCACCCCTCAGATCTGATAGTGGTAATGGGGTTGTAAGATGCCTAGTCTCCCTTATTGCTCAGCTCAGGTGCCTACATAGTACACCATAGACAAGCATCCTTTACACACACACACACACATAAATCAAATCAGACAGATCCAGCTCAGGGAGGCCCAGCTTATGAGTTCCATCAGCAGATTTGAATTTAGAATGGAAAATGAATGTGTTTTATACAACAAATGTTAGTGTATCGCATTGAACTGAATTGCATTGATTAATTCTCCAATCGAACTGAATCGTTTCAAACTAAAACGTATCATTCCTGTATGGGAAAGATGCACATCCCTACTATTTGCATGTGGTGCTGTGCAGGCCCACACTGGCTGGGTTCCTGGGAATGAAATTCCTGGCATTGCTTTGAGTTAGTCTAGCATGCAGGAACCAGGGCCTTCTCTCCACCACACCCACCTGCCTGTGATGGGCAGCTCCAGCCTGGATTCCTTCTACTCTTGTCCCCCTTTCTCTGAACCCTTAGCCCCTTCTCACATGATTTACACAGACCTGACCGGTCCTGGACAGGTGAAAGCAATATGGTGCTATTGAAGATCTAGGTTGCAGATTAGGAGATCTGTCTGGTTCCTTCAGTTCTGCTAAGACTCTTGAGAAAAGGGCTATGGGCAAGGGTTGGTGACCGGAATTGAGCTGAGATGGAGGGAGAAGCACCTGGGTACACTGGCTTGGTTGTCATCGGCCAGCTCTGGGACAAGAGTGACACAGGATCATGTCAAGCGGTCATGTGGGGCTAGGGCTCACAAGGCCAACTTGCACATCTGAAGTCAATTCACTTGAGCTTGTATTATCAACAAACTTGATTCACATGATCAGCAGCTTACTCTGGATGTGAGACTCCCATACTACCTTCAAGAACCACACTCAGTCCTCTCATAACTTGGGGTTGGAGAGTTACCTTGGATTTGCAACCAAGGGTTCAATTATACTCTTTACTTGACATTATCTATCAGAGGACCACACTGCTCTAATACACATGTCTGGATGTGAGCACACAGAAAGGCTGGAAGAACCTTTTTAAAACATACAATACATGTTGAGTTGAAGTCCACCGTAGACATTGTTCCTGTGGGGGAGAATTGATTCAGTTGGAATAATGAGCCTTTCTTCCAATTTTTCTGGGAGCTTCCCATAAACCTATCCTCCATATATATATTATCTTGTGTGTGTTCAGATTTAATTTGCAACTCATTTATTCAGATTATTATTACCCTATTACAATGGGTTTTAATAGTTTTCACTTTCTAGTTTATTTCTCATTTGCCTTACGGGGAGGCAGAACAAAGGAAGAAGACTAAAACGGTCTAAAGAATTGCAGCATGCAATGTATTCAAGCAGAGCTTTCTTGTCAATCGCCCTGTTTTTTTCCCCATCAGCAGTCATCTCAGGACCTCCTGTTAGACCTTGATCTTTCCCCACTCAAAACACACTTCTGAAAGCACCTACGTGTATGCCCGCGACAGATTAATAACTCTGCATTCCCGACGTGAGGTGAGAAAGCTAGGTAGGTGTGTGTCAGTGGTCGTTGCAGTGTAAGATGAGGGAGGATGATCTTTGTTTATGAGCATTGTCTTCTTTCTATTACAGCATATTGGATGACTCATTCATGTTCCATTCACCCAGCTCAATGTAACATCAATAGTTTTAGGCTACTATATGATACTCAAATTTTCCCTGTACCCGTCATGAGGTTGCTACAACCTAACCTATGAATGAAAGTTTACAACGTAGGTGCACCGGTAGAGAGAATTTTGAGTAATCAAGGTGAGACAGTGACTCATTCAGTACCACCTTACACACTCTTGCCTGCATGTAGCTAATCTAGGGTATAATCATTAGTCCAACAGCTACAAATGAGTTTCTATTGTACAAATTCAGGTATGTTTATTATTAAATGTTTTTCAACAGAATCGGCGGGAAGAATACACCCCTGATCACACGCAGACACAGTTCATTTTCATAGCAGCCACATAAAAACAGCATGCTCACTTTGCTCGTTGTGTATATAATTCCTTCTTGCAACTATCTACGCGCTTTCCTCCTATCGCCGTTCCCGTCAATTGTGGACTTCAGTGCACAACACATCAGCTGTCTGACCAGGCAAAATAATCTTTCCAAGCCAAACCTTCATATCTTGACCGCTGGCCGCTATACACAGCCTACATCGTTGTCCCGTCATAGTCAATATAGCTACTAGAACTAACGTGTTAGTAAACCGGCTGCAATAACGCAGTACAGGGTACGGTCAGAAAGCAGTTTAGCATTTACACCGGAGGGACCCGGTGGCAATAAATTAATAAAACCAAAAGCTTACCTTGACTTGGAAGAGTTCCAGTGTTGGATAGCCAACTAGCTAACATGGCATCCCTCTGTTTTTAAGAAGGCTAAACTAGATAGCTGCGTTCGATAGCTAAGTGAAAGTTTAAAAAAACACAACCATATATCTCACTCTCGCTTCTCCTTAATTTTGGAAGAAAACTGTCTTTCTCACTCTGAGTCAACTACTCACCACATTTTATGCAGTGCTAGCTAGCTGTAGCTTATGCTTTCAGTACTAAAGCCATTCTCTGATTCTTTCTTTGGGTGGACAACCATGTCAGTTCATGCTGCAAGAGCTCTGATGGGTTGGAGGACGCCCTCAGGAAGTTGTCATAATTACTGGGTAAGTTACTGTACTGAAGTCAATGTACCCAGAGGAGGACAAAAGCCAGCTGTCCTCCAGCTACACTGTGGTGCTACCCTACAGAGTGCTGCTGAGGCTACTGTAGACCTTCATTGCAAAACAGTGTGTTTTAATCAATTGTTTGGTGACGTGAATATACACTGCTCAAAAAAAATAAAGGGAACACTTAAACAACACAATGTAACTCCAAGTCAATCACACTTCTGTGAAATCAAACTGTCCACTTAGGAAGCAACACTTGATTGACAATTAATTTCACATGCTGCTGTGCAAATGGAATAGACAACAGGTGGAAATTATAGGCAATTAGCAAGACACCCCCAATAAAGGAGTGGTTCTGCAGGTGATAACCATAGACCACTTCTCAGTTCCTATGCTTCCTGGCTGATGTTTTGGTAACTTTTGAATGCTGGCGGTGCTTTCACTCTAGTGGTAGCATGAGACGGAGTCTACAACCCACACAAGTGGCTCAGGTAGTGCAGCTCATCCAGGATGGGACATCAATGCGAGCTGTGGCAAGAAGGTTTGCTGTGTCTGTCAGCGTAGTGTCCAGAGCATGGAGGCGCTACCAGGAGACAGGCCAGTACATCAGGAGATGTGGAGGAGGCCGTAGGAGGGCAACAACCCGGCAGCAGGACCGCTACCTCCACCTTTGTGCAAGGAGGAGCAGGAGGAGCACTGCCAGAGCCCTGCAGGCCACAAATGTGCATGTGTCTGCTCAAACGGTCAGAAAAAGACTCCATGAGGGTGGTATGAGGGCCCGACGTCCACAGGTTGGGGTTGTGCTTTACAGTCCAACGCCGTGCAGGACGTTTGGCATTTGCCAGAGAACACCAAGATTGGCAAATTTGCCACTGGCGCCCTGTGCTCTTCACAGATGAAAGCAGCTTCACACTGAGCACATGTGACAGACGTGGAGAATGTTCTGCTGTCTGCAACATCCTCCAGCATGACGGTTTAGCGATGGGTCAGTCATGGTGTGGGGTGGCATTTCTTTGGGGGGGCCTCCATGTGCTTGCCAGAGGTAGCCTGACTGCCATTAGGTACCGAGATGAGATCCTCAGACCTCTTGTGAGACCATATGCTGGTGCAGTTGGCCCTGGGTTCCTCCTAATGCAAGACAATGCTACACCTCATTTGGCTGAAGTGTGTCAGCAGTTCCTGCACGAGGAAGGCATTGATGCTATGGACTTGCCCGCCCGTTCCCCAGACCTGAATCCAATTGAGCACATCTGGGACATCATGTCTCGCTCCATCCACCAACTCCATGTTGCACCACAGACTGTCCAGGAGTTGGCGGATGCTTTAGTCCAGGTCTGGGAGGAGATCCCTCAGGAGACCATCCACCACCTCACCAGGAGCATGCCCAGGCGTTGTAGGGAGGTCATACAGGCACGTGGAGGCCACACTCACTACTGAGCCTCATTTTGACTTGTTTTAAGGACATTACATCAAAGTTGGATCAGCCTGTAGTGTGGTTTTCCACTTTAATTTTGAGTGTGACTCCAAATCCAGACCTCCATGGGTTGATAAATTTGATTTCCATTGATAATTTTTGTTGTCAGCACATTAAACTATGTAAAGAAAAAAGTATTTAATAAGAATATTTCATTCATTCAGATCTAGGATGTGTTATTTTAGTGTTCCCTTTTATTTTTTTTGAGCAGTGTATTTATAGTTTTAACTTAAAAATAGCTTTTTTTATGTTTCACCATTTCTATTAAATTCACTGAGGAGGATGGTCCTCCCCTTCCTTTGAGTAGCCTCCACTGTGTGTAATGGAGGCATGTTGATCTTTTACATTCAGGCTTTTATCACTGCCACCTCTTAAGAGAGAGGGATACCTCTCTTACTCCATCCTCAGTTCCTCAGCCCACTCTGTCTCAAACTCCCTCTCTCGCTTACTCTCTCCCATTTAACTCTCTGTCCCTTTCTGCCTCTGAAGTGCTGCCAAGTTGAGTCGAGACCATGCCCGCTCTAAGAGGAGGGAAGTAGAGACGCTCAACTTGCTTAGTCATGCTCTGATAGGATGCCTTGGCTAGCGATGCGAACTGACGAGACGGTGTCAGTGCTGTGTTCTCATCATGCTGTCGTCGCTGGGCTCAGTCAGTTACCAGTGACCGCTTTAGAGGCAGTAGTCCCACTCCACGGGCTTCAACCCGCAAACGTATGCTTATTCCCGCCTAAACTAAAGTAGCCTAATTGTATACTTTTTCCCCTAATGTATTTGACCCATTACCAGCCATAGTGAAGATTGAAGTCTTGTACCAACTCAATGGTGGATGATGGTTTGGAGATGTAGGACCAAAAGGTAATGTGAGCAATGTGTCTTTATGGTTATGTTCTTAGCGACTGCGATAAACCTTCATCACTGGTCATCTCTTTTTCTAGCCATGTTTGTCACTGTTTGAATAACTGCATGAAGTGGGCAGAAGTTCGGCAGTAAGTCGACACAAAATTAGTTTGGGCAAATGAGCACTTAAATAGCAATTTCATGCTTGAAAAATATGAATTGACTTGGAAAATGGCTTTCATCAATATTCATGTAGCCTATATCTAGTGTTTGATTTTAAAGCCAACCATGGGCTGTGTTTAAGGAGTTTGGGTCTATGTTATGATGGGCGTGTTCTTCAAGAACTCCTCATGTAGGTCTTTCTATACATTAACTTGTGACTGTTATGATTGAGTGCACTTGACTGGAATGCACATAGGCCTATCCAGAGTAAGAATGTATTTGAGTAGGCTAGATACTGGTGAACACGGCACTCAGAATTTGCATCAGTTAGGCCTAATACTAGTCGGCTGAATTGCTATTTGCAAATGCATATCTAGAGTGCAGCTCTAAAGGGGAGCCACACTACAAGTCTATTTGTCTTTTTTGTTCTTAACATTATATTCGACCGCATGCTATCCAACCAAAAGTATCTCAGAGTGTGAAGTCTAGCCTACTTTCAGCAAAATGTTGACTATTGTATTCTGTCTGTTTTTGAGTGGTCCAAATGACAAATCTAACTTTTTTTAAATATTTTTTTTCTTCCCACAAAGGGTATTTTCACACACAGTCCATTTTTTAACATGAACTCCGGGGAAAAAAAGGAAAATAACTCTTCTCTTTGTATTCACACTGCCCTCGCCTTTGATTGAGGACTCAACTCTTTTGCCAGTTCACTTCACCTATTTTGTGTTCCGAGTCCTCTTTGTACTCACATTTTCTATGTTTAGAAAGGATCCAAGAGCTTTTTCCAGCATTTCCTCAATGCACTCTGGGTTTTTACAATGTGCAGGACAAGCCATTCCATCTGAATTTATCGGACAGCTAGATTGGAAAGCTTAGAGATTCAGACACATTTTCGGAATGTTCAGGTCAGCAGAACTTTGACCATTGACCTCTATGGTACATAGCAGCAGTAGTGGAAAAAGTACTCAATTGTCATACTTGAGTAAAAGTTTAAAAAACACAAGTAAAAGTCAGTGACCCAGTAAAATACTACTTGAGTAATTAAAAATATATATATACATAATTATCAAAAGGAAATGTAATTGTTAAAATGTACTTGTATTACAAATAAAATCATGAATAATTTAAAATTCCTTATAAAGAAAACCAGACGGCACCATTTAAAAAAAACATTATTTTGTTTACTTACGGACAGCCAGGAGCACACTCCAACATCCATAATTTACAAACAAAGCATGTGTGTTTAGTGAGTCCGCAAGATCAGAGACAGTAGGTAGGTAGATGTGTTTGAGATCTGAAAGTCATATTCCTATTAACTTCCAGTGAAATGAGTGCGACTTTGTCATAGTGCTGCGTCATATCTGTCGGATTCTGCCTGCTTGAACACCAATAACTCCGATACACATTAAATCACCCAAGGGTATCGGTAGAACATCATTCAGAGATGCACAAAAACAGTATAACATTCAATCGGTGAACCTTTTAAGTATTTTACACTAATGACTACATACATTTTGGAAGCTAATAGATTACAATGGTCTAATATTTTAACAAAATACAATCAGAAGATACTATTTACATGTCAATACTATTGGTAACAGAATGCCAGTAAACATGCCAGTAAAGGGACAAAGTGGAGTCGCAATTCAACAGCTCAGACACGAGACATACGTTGCAGGGTCTACAGAAAATTACGGAATACAAAAAGAGAACCAGCCAAGTCAAGGACACCGTCACTCTTCCAAACAAACTAAACACCTTCTCTGCCCGCTTTGAGGATAATATGGTCCACCCACACAGACAGTGTGGCGAAGATGGCGCAACAGCACCTCTTCAACCTCAGGAAGCTGAAGAAATGTGGCTTGTCACCCAAAACCCTGACAAACTTTTTTTTTTAGATGCACAATCGAGAGCACCCTTTCAGGCTGTATCACAGCCTGGTACGGCAACTGCACCACCCGCAACCACAGGGCTCTCCAGGGGGGAGTGTGGTCTGCACAACGTATCACCGGGGGCAAACTACCTGCCCTCCATGATAACTACAGCACCTGATGTCACAGGAAGGCCAAAAAGATCATCAAGGACAACAACCACCCGAGCCACTGCCTGTTCACACCGCTTACCATCCAGAAGGCGAGGTCAGTACAGGTGCATCAAAGCTGAGACCGAGAGACTGGAAAAACAGCTTCTATCTCAAGGCCGTCAGACTGCTAAACAGCAATCACTAACTCCGAGAGGCTGCTGCCTACATGGAGACTCAATCACTGGCTACTTTAATAAATGGATCACGAGTCACTTTACACAATGCCACTTTTAAATAATGCCAAATTAATAATGTTTAAATATCTTACATTACTTATCATATGTATATACTGAATTTTATACCATCTATTGCACCTTGCCTATGCCGCTTGGCCATCGCTCATCCATATATTTTTTGTACATATTCTCATTCATCCCTTTTTGATTTGTGTGTATTCTGTAGTTGTTGGGGTATTGTTAGATATTACTGCACTGTCGGAACTAGAAGCACAAGCATTTCGCTACACTCGCATTATCATCTGTTAACCATGTGTATGTTACCAATAAAATGTTATTTTATTTAATCTCAACAAAACCTCCACACATTTTGGAATTTCTGTGCATCCTGTGCAACAATCGCTAATCAGTTTCCAAACAGGCACTTAGTTTTTTTTATGTAAACCTGCACATCTTCTGTAACACTTGACTTTACTCCCTGTGCCATAACATGTTATGACACGGTCAAAACCATGTCATATCTCATAACAGCTGATATAACTTGTCATAATATAACATAATATGGTCATAACACTGTCATGACTCATATATTTACACCTGTTGTGACATCTATTGTGTTATTTTATGGCTTTTTATAAAACCTACTTAAGTGTCAACCCAATTTTATCCAAATAAGTTTTTTCTCTGTGAAGAAGTTTCCGTTCCACTCCTATGTATGTGTCATAACAGCCATAAAATAACGCCATGATATGGTTATGACTGTGTAACAACGTGTTATGACCGTGTAACAATTTTTATTTTACCTTTATTTTACTAGGCAAGTCAGTTATGAACAAATTCTTATTTTCAATGATGGCCTAGGAACAGTGGGTTAACTGCCTGTTCAGGGGCAGAACGACAGATTTTGTACCTTGTCAGCTCGGGGATTTAACTTGCAACCTTTCGGTTACTAGTCCAATGCTCTAACCACTAGGCTACCCTGCCGCTGGGTGTCAAGTAGTGTTACCTCATCTTCTCTCTTTTGTGGCACCAATGTGAGGGCTTATGGCAGAGGAAACACTGTTGCAGTAGTCTAGTGTGTGGTGCGGAAATTCAAGCAAACCGAATTTGGACCACCTCTCACAATGGTCTCAATTTGGTTTGCTTTTGGGGCTCTTTTAAGGGGTCTGAGGTCTTTTAGAGTGTTCATACTGTACAAAAAAATGAAGCGAACTGCACTGAGTTCACACAAATTGACTGAAAAGGGACTAAGTGTGAAAACACTCTAACTATAATACACTAGAAAATGTCTTTCCAGTTGCTACTCAAGGTTTTTAACAGTTTGATTGTTTTTAAAAAACATAGACGTCACTTCAACGTCTGGTTTAGATTGACATTTTATTGAGTTGTCAACTAACGTGTAATCAACAAACATTTGAACTGTGTCATTGGATTTAGGTTCAAAATTGGGTGGAAAAATTACAAAATGTCTCAATTCCTATATGTTGATGACTTTTTGCAAATTCAATCAGTTTTCCACGTTGATTCTATTCCATGGAAACACCATTGAGTCAACAGTTTGGGCCCAGCGGCAATCTATGCTTAACTAGTAGCCTAGCCTCATCTCTCTTAGTTTCTGTGTAAAGGTGCTGAGCCAGATGCACCCCAAGCTTTTTAACAGTTTATAAAAAATATATATGATAATCAACTCAACCTATACTGAACTCATACATGTTTACCACATTCTACCGATCCAACCTTTTTTAACAGTTGATTTTTATTTTTTTATTAACTCATACTGAACTAATGCACATCTCTGTCTCTGAAGGTGCTGAGCCAGGTGCATCCCAAGCTGTCGTCCCAGGAGGATGCGCTGCAGTACATCGAGGAGCTGATCTTGCTGCTGCTCAGCATGCTCTGCCAGGCACAGCCACGCAGTGTGCAGGACGTGGAGGTGAAGATCTCCGTCAATAGCGCAACAGACCTAAAACCTTGTTGACCCCTTTTTTACAGAGGGGGTTTTGTATACTTCCAAAGCAATAAAGGTCCAATACATAGAGAAAAAGGGAATGTGTGCGTGTTGTTTTGCCTTCAAATGTGATATTTTACTAAAGCTTAGGCCCAGGTGATAAAATCACAACATTTCAATCACAATTAAGTTGAATCGTTGTGATTGTGTTGTCTAAGCTGTATTAAAAGATCCCGTTTGGGAGCAGAAAAAGAGTGAGCAGACCTTCCCTTTCAGAATCCCTCAGGGCATCAACAACAGATGTGGCGAGGTAGAAGTTGCCTCTAAATCACAGGTCTAGGAGCAGACTACTGTTCCCCTGATCCTCTCACTTTAGCCTATGGTCTAGGAAATAAACTGACCCTTGACCAGTGGTTAGGTGCTACTTCTACTTAAAGGGGCAATCAGCAGTTGCTGCACTGAACAAAAATATAAACGCAACATGTAAAGTGTTGGTCGCATGTTTCATGAGCTAAAATAAAAGATCCCAGACATCTTCCATATGCACAAAAAGCATATTTCTCTCATTCTGTGCACAAATTTGTTTTACATCCCTGTTCGTGAGCATTTCTCCTTTGTCAAGATAATCTATCCACCTAACAGGTGAGGCATATCAAGAAGCTAAACAGCATGATCTTTACACAGGTTCACCTTGTGCTGGGGACAATAAAAGGCCACTCTAAAATGTGTAATTATGTCACACAATACAATTCCATAGATGTTTTGAGGGAGTGTACAATTGGCATTCTAACTGCAGGAATGTCCACCTGAGCTCTTGCCAGAGAATTGCATGTTAATTTCCTCTACCATAAGCCACCACCGATGTCGTTTTAGAGTATTTGGCAGTACATCCAACCGGCCTCAGAACCGCAGACCACGTGTAACCACTCCAGCCCAGGACCTACACATCTGGCTTCTTCACCTCCGGGATGGTCTGAGACCAGCCACCCGCACAGCTGATGAAACTTTGGGTTTGCACAACCCAGAGTATTTCTGCACATACTGTCAGAAACCATCTCAGGGATGCTCATCTGCGTGGTTGCCGTCTTAACCAGGGTCTTTACCTGACTGCAGTTTGGTGTCGTTACCAACTTTAGTGGGCAAATGCTCACCTTCAAAGGCCGCTGGCATGCCAGAGAAGTGTGCTCTTCATGGATGAATACCAGTTTCAACTGTATCAGGCAGATGACAGACAGCCTCTGTGGCGTTGTGTAGGCATGTGGTTTACTAATGTCAACTTTGAACCTAGTGCCCCATGGTGGGAGTGGGGTCATGGTATGGGCAGGCATAAGCTACGGACAATGAACCCAATTGCATTTTATCTATAGCAAATTGAATGCACAGATACTGTGACGAGATCCTGAGGCCCATTTGTTAAATCAAATTCAATTTTTCACATGCGCTGAATACAATTTATTGTGAAATTCTTACAAGCCCATATACACAATAAAATAACAATAACAAGGCTATATACATGGGGTAACGGTACCAAGTCAATGTGCAGGGCTACAGGTTAGTCGAGGTAATTTGTACATGTAGGTAGGGGTAAAGTGAATAGTCCGCATGGCCATTTGAATTTGATTAGTTGTTCAGCGGTCTTATGCCTTGGGGTTAGAAGCTGTTAAGGAGCCTTTTGGACCTAGACTTGGCGCGTTGGTACCACTTGCTGGGCAGTAGCAGAGCGACCGGTCAGGATGCTCTCGGTGGCGCAATTGTAGAACTTTTGTGTCGTCAGCAAACTTACTGATGGTGCTTGGCCACGCAGTTGTGGGTGAACAGGGAGTGCAGGAGGCGACAAATGTGGTAAGGGTTTTGGGACTAAAGTGGTCAAGGTAGCCCTTGAGGGGCCCTGTGTTGAGGATCAACGTGGCAGATGTGTTGTTGCCTACCCTTACCACCTGGGGGTGGCCCATCGAGGATCCAGTTGCAGTTGGTGTTTTGTCCCAGGGTCCTTAGTTTATTTTAGTGATGAGCTTTGTGTGCACTGTGGTATTGAACACGGGGGTTGTAGTCAATGAACAGCATTCTCACATAGGTGTTCCTTTTGTCCATGTGGGAAAGGGCAGTGTGGAGTGCTTTCATTATGATAATCCACGGCACCTTGTTGTAAGGATCTGAACACAATTTCTGGAAGCTGAACATGTCCCAGGTCTTCCATGGCCTGAATACAATACATGTCACCCATTGAGCATGTTTGGGATGCTCTGGATCAACGTGTACGACAGTGTGTTCCAGTTCCTGCCAATATCCAGCAACTTCACACAACCATTGCAGAGGAGAGGGACATCATTCCATAGGCCACAGTCAGCAGCCTAATAAACTCTATGCGAAGGAGATGTTGCGCTGCATGACACAAATGGTGGTCACATCAGATACTAACTGGTTTTCTGATCCATGCCCCTACCTTTTTTTTAAGGCATCTTTGACCAACATGCATATCAGTCATGTGAACTCTATAGATTAGGGCCTAATTCACTTATTTCAATTGGCTGATTTCCTTTTATTAACTGTGACTCAATAAAATCTTTGAAATTGTCGAATGTTGCGTTTTTATATTTTTGTTCAGTATACATACATTTTTGAAGAATAACTTATAAATGCCTCATGAGCTTACTTCAACTGTCATTCCCTATCAGAACCCAAAATATAAGCTTTTTACTCCAATGTTTGTAAACAAGCACTATATAGCCTCAAAACATGGTTAAAACTATAATTTAGAAATAATGTATGGCCAGTCCTTGCATCCATACCTCTGTCTATGAATTTGAGTGGTTACATTTCTCTAGCCCCATCCCTCAGCTTTTTACCAAACTGGGGCAGGGAGTCCGCTTTGTTATTGTTTCAACTGCTGATTGCTGATTTTAATGTGGCTCACAGCGTATCATAGCATTTAGCTTAATTTTATTTGGTAGCAGACACTTTTTATTGACAGCTGGTTAAGTCACGGTTTCAGTAAAAGAGGATGTTGATTTATGTCCCCAACCAAAAAGGGGAAATTATAAATGTTTGAAGTTTAATTTCTTTTAAGCTCAGATCATGGTGTTCTTTAGACGGTTTGTTTTGCACTGAGATATAACTCGGTTTTTGTCCATTTGTATTCTTATGAATACAATCCATTTACCCAAAGTGAAAGGTAGAAAAGTGAAGCTATTTGCAGACATGTATTTTGACTCCTATTGCTTTGACAATCATTTGAACAGAACAGTCTCATATTTTGAATATGATTACCTTTTTAGTTCTTGTTTGGTTTTATGTCATTGAACAGAATGTTTTCTTGCGTTTTCTTTCATCACACTAATGGCTACTACTATTGTGTTGGTTTTTTGCAATGATAACTGACATGAGTTAATGCAGAAAACATCTGAAATCTTTCTTTGTTCAGCCCATGTTTTAGCGGGCCAACATGTTTTCACCTCTTTTTGTTTTGTTCACCTTGACTCATTTTTGCGAGCAGACGGATCACGTGAAATCCACAGGTGCTTTTTAGGGTCCATGGCCCTAGCCATGGGGCATGGTAAAGCCAAACCATCTATGTGGTCTCTTTTTACCATGTTTACTCCTCCCTTAGTTCTGTGCTCTCACTTTCTGTTGACCTCTCCCTGTGACCCAGTCTGTATGAACTTTAACCCTTGACCTGTGCCCCCTTTTAACCATTGACCTGCCAGGGTTGATGATTGACCACACTCGTATTGTGTTTGTGTATAATTTGTGACCCATTGGATCCAACAGATTGCGGGAAATTTGTATTGTTTGTTAACTATGTATGTACCCTACATAATAACTACATAACACATTCATAAGGAGTTCCTTAACACCTTTGTAGGCACAACATAAATGTTTGATTCCCTCCTAATATACAACACAAACATTTTGTAAATGCCTAGGCCTCAAAGCCTATGCCAACTTGAAGTTGTTGACATAAGCACATGTTAATTGTTATTTAGTGCTTATGAAGATGTCCTCCTTTAACTGTGGATGTATTTTGTAGTTCTCACCCTTTTTTAAAGGGTTACAGTAACTCTTAGCCTAACACCCACGTCAAGGGAAGGACATCCTGGTAGTGCCTCTAGCAGAAGTGTGAATTGACATGTACATGTCATGTACCCGCCCTCCCATTGACAACCTGTTAGATGTCCCTTATTAAGGGAAAAGTCCCTTGTGAAATGTCTGCAACAATAAAACAATGGTGTAAAGTGTCATAGGGCAGTTTGAAGGAGGAGGAGGCATGTTTACCCCCAGTGAACAAAGACGTTCACGGGGGGTATTGTTTGCTTTGCCTATGGATGCAGTGTCAATAGAGTACCAGGAAATATGTCATTCAAGTAAATAACAGATAAGGCCCTCTGCAGCCCAAATGGCACCCTATTCCCTATGTATCCCACTACATTTGGAAAGGGCCCATTGGGCTCTGGTCAAAAGTATTGCACTATTAAAGGGTTCTCGATCTCCCTCACTCCTTCCCTCCTTTCCTCCCCTCAGGAGCGAGTACAGAAGAGTTTCCCTCACCCTATCGATAAATGGGCTATCGCTGATGCCCAGGCGGCCATTGAAAAGAGGAAGAGGAGGAATCCTTTGGCCTTGCCCGTGGATAAGATCCACCCGCTGCTCAAGGTAACCCATGTCTGGGTCATGTTCAGTAGGTCAAAGCAATTTGAAATGGAAAGCGAAAATGTACATTTCTTACTGGACACTTTTAGCAGGATCTGACGTTGATTGCCCGCTTGCCAGTAATAACATGTTGGGTCAATATCTTCTCAGCACATTTTGTCTTTCCAGTTTACCTTCTTTGTCGCAGTCTGCTATTGAAAACCATTGAAGGACTACACACTGAAAAATTATGCTATTTGTATTTGAGCAAAATTATTGGCCGTTCATTCAACCACTCTCCTCGCCTATCACAACTTCTTGAGCATGCGAGCAGTACACGAGTTGATGCCTTCACACGGCACACGAGCTGTCCAGAGTGAAAAGAAGCGCTCAACAATCTACTCACTCAGCTTATTTATTTTAGGGAAAGTAGTGAACATACTAGCAAAAATAATACATTGTCTATATTGCTAAATTATATTAATTTTTTAATACAATATATGCCATAATGACCAAATGTAGCCTATTACTCGCTGAATACATACATGCATACATACATACATACATACATACATACATACATACATACATACATACATACATACAAGCATTTAATCTAGGCCCTGCATGACCCTAATGTGTTTACAAAGAAAAAGTTAACCTTGGACCCTGCTTTCAAGTAGTACATTGCTGTTTTGTGCCTACTGAACATGACCGTGGTGGCTAGACCAATCATAATGAAGTGACCTGTAAGGTCATCAGCATGTAGCCTATGTCTTCAGCGCCCATGAAATTAGTCAGGCTTGTGAACCACTTTTAGGAAACAGCAGGGTGTATTCAGTGATGTACAGTGCCTTCAGAAAGTTCACACCCCTTGACCTTTTTCCCCCAAAATGTTTTATTACAAGTTGGATTTAAAGGGATTTGTCATTTGTTGTCAAGGATCTACACAAAATACAATGGTTCTTCCTTTAAAAGTTACGAGCTTATGCTGCGACTGTTTGTGGTAGATGCTGGTATTCGGTCATTGTACCACACTATCACAAGGGGGAGTTAGAACGCTGATCTATTGATAGTCTAAAGTTTAGACTTTACTTTTTTCCTAATAATTACTCCCACAGTTGATTTCTTCAAACCAAGCTGCTTACCTATTGCAGATTCAGTCTTCCCAGCCTGGTGCAGGTCTACAATTGTGTTTCTGGTGTCCTTTGACAGCTCTTTGGTCTTGGCCATAGTGGAGTTTGGAGTGTGACTGTTTGAAGTTATGGACAGGTGTCTTTTATACTGATAACAAGTTCAAACAGGTGCCATTAATACAAGTAACGAGTGGAGGACAGAGGAGCCTCTTAAAGAAGAAGTTACAGGTCTGTGATAGCCAGAAATCTTGCATGTTTGTAGGTGACCAAATACTTATTTTCCACCATAATTTGCAAATAAATTCATTAAAAATCCTACAATGTGATTTTCTGGATTTTTTTCCCCTCATTTTGTCTGTCATAGTTGAAGTGTGATGAAAATTACAGGCCTCTCATCTTTTTAAGTGGGAGAACTTGCACAATTGGTGGCTGACTAAATACTTTTTTGCCCCACTGTATTTTTGGCTGTTTTGGGCACTGAGCGCCGTTCTCAGATAAAGCTTCTTTAAAAAAATATATATATCTGACACAGCGGTTGCGTTAACGACCGTTCCATAGGTGCATGTTCATGGTTCATTCAACAAGCATGTGAAACAGTATTTAAACCCATTACAATGGATTTTTACGAATTATCTTTGAAAGACAGGGTCCTGAAAAGGGATGTTTATTTTTTTGGTGTGTGTGTGTGTGTGTGTGTGTGTGTGTGTGTGTGTGTGTGTGTGTGTGTGTGTGTGTGTGTGTGTGTGTGTGTGTGTGTGTGTGTGTGTGTGTGTGTGTGTGTGTGTGTGTGTGTGTGTGTGTGTGTGTGTGTATACGTGCACACACATACATACATACATACATACATACATACATACATACATACATACATACATACATACATACATACATACATACATACATACATACACACATACACACATACACACATACACACATATATACACACACACACACACACATCTTGATTAGATCATTTTCAACCCACTGAGTCAATACATGTTAGAATCACCTGAGGCAATGATTACAGCTGTGAGTTTTTCTGGGTAAGTCTCGAAGAGCTTTGCGCAGACCTGGATTGTACAATATTTGCCCATTATTCTAAAAAGTCTTTAAGCTCTGTGAAGTTGGTGGTTGATCATTGCTAGACATCCATTTTCAATTCTTGTCATAAATCTGCTTAAAAATCTATGTCTGTAACTAGGCCACTCAGGAACATGCAATGTTGTCTTGGTAAGCAACTCCAGTGTATATGTGGCCTTGTGAAAGGTGAATTTGCCTGTTGGAAAGCAGACTGAACCAAGTTTTCCTCTAGGATTTTGCCTGTGCTTAGCTATATTCCTACTCTTTTTATTTAAAAAAGGACCATGGTAATTTCTTTGCAACATTGTGTGAAGTATTACTTTAGTGCCTTACTGCAAACAGGATGCATGTTTTTGAATATTTATATTCTGTACAGGCTTCCCTCTTCACTCTGTTATTTAGTTTAGTGTTGTGGAGTAACTACAATGTTGATCCATCCTCAGTTATCTCCTAAATGAAATCAAATTGTATTTGTTTCATACACTTGTTTAGCAGATGTTATTGCAGGTGTTGCTGAATGCTTGTGTTTCTAGCTCCAACAGTGCAGAAATATCTAACAAGTTCACAACAATGCACACACGTCTAAAGGAATGGAATTAAGAATGTATAAATATTTGGAGGAGCAATGTCAGAGCGGCATAGACTAAGATACAGTAGAATATGATATAATACAATATATACATATAGATATGAGCAATGAAAAATATGTAAATATTATTATTAAACTGACTAGTGTTCCATTTATTAAAGTGGCCAGTGATTTCAAGTCTATGTATATATGGCAGAAGCCTTTGTGCTAGTGATGGCTATTTAACACTGATGGCCTTGAGAAACTGCTTTTCAGTCTCTCGGTTCCAGCTTTGATGCACCTGTACTGACGTTGCCTTCTGGATGATAGCGAGGTGAACAGGCAGTGGCTCAGTGGTTGTTGTCCTTGATAAACTTTTTGGCCTTCCTGTAGTAGTTATCCCCCGGTGAGGCGTTGGGCAGACCACACCACCTTCTGGAGAGCCCTGCGGTTGCGGGCTGTGCAGTTGCCATACCAGGCGTGATACAGCCTGACAGGATGCTCTCCGTTGTGCATCTGTAGAAGTTTGTGAGGGTTTTAGGTGCCAAGCCAAATTACTTCTTCACCACACTGTCTGTGTGTGTGGACCATTTCAGATTGTCAGTGATGTGTACGCCAAGGAACTTGAAGCCTTCCACCTTCTCCTCTGCGGTCCCATCGATGTGGATAGGGGGTGCTCCTTCCGCTGTTTCCTGAAGTCCACAATCAGCTCCTTTTGTTTTGTTGATGTTGGGTGGGAGGTTATTTTCCTGGTTTCACACTCCCAGGGCCCTCACCACCTCCCTCTAGGCTGTCTCGTAATTGTCTCCCAGCCCTACTGCTGTTTTGTAGTCTGCAAATTTAATGATTTGAGTTGGAGGCGTGCATGGCCATGGGTGAACACGGAATACAGGAGTGGGCTGAGCACGCATGCTTGTGGGGCCCCAGTGTTGAGGATCAGCGGAGTGGAGGTGTTGTTTCATACCTTCACGTCCACTGGGCAGCCCGTCACGAAGTCTAGGACCCAGTTGCACAGGGCGGGGTTCAAACCCAGGGCCCCAAGCTTTGTGATGAGTATAGGGCAGTGTAGTGCGATTGCATCATCTGTGAATCTATGGGCCGTTAAGTACATTGAATTGATTCTAGGTTGTCAGGTGAGGTAGAGATGATATGATCCTTGACTAGTTTCTCAAAGCATTTCATGATGACAGAAGTGAGTGCTACGGGGGCGATAGTCATTTTGTTCAGTTACCTTTGCTTTCTTGGGTACAGGATGAATGGTGGACATCGTGAGCATGCGGGGACAGCAGTCTGGGATATGGAGAGATTGAATATGTCCGTAAACACTCCATCCAGCTGGTCTGCGCATGCTCTGAGGATGCGGCTATGATCCTTGACTGGGCTGGGAGCCTTGTGAGGGTTAACATGCTTAAATGTCTTACTCGCACCGGCCATGGAAAAGGAGAGCCCACAGTCTTTGGTAGTGGGCCGCATCGGTGGCACTGTGCTATCCTCAACGAGGGTGAAGAAGGTGTTTAGCTTGCCCGGAAGCAAGACGTCAGTGTCCGCGACGTGGCTGGATTTCCCTCTGTAGTCATTGACTGTCTCTAGACCCTCCCACATACGTCTAGTGTCCGAGCCGTTGAATTGCGACTCCGCTTTGTCTCTTTACTAATGTTTTGCCTGTTTGATTGCCTTACGGGGGGGAATAACTACACTGTTTGTATTCAACCATATTCGCAGTCACCTTGCCATGGTTAAATGCGATGATTCACGCTTTCAGTTTTCTGCAAATGCTGCCATCTATCCACGGTTTCTGGTTAGGGTAGGTTTTAATAGTCACAGTGGGTACAACATCGATAAATTTCCTGATTAACTCGGTCACCGTATCAGTGTGTATTAATTTATGTTATTTTTAGAGGCTACCCGAAAAATATCCCAGTCCGCGTGATCAAAACAATCTTGAAGCATGGATTTCCGATTGGTCAGACAAGCGTTGAATAGTCCTTAGCACGGGTCCTTCCTCTTTGAGTTTATGCCATAGGAAGGGGTGATCAGATTTGCCAAAGGGAGGGCCTTGTAGGCATCCCGGAAGTTGGAGTAGCAGTGGTCGAGTGTTTTAGCAGTGCGAGTACTACAGTCAATGTGTTGATAGACCTTTGGCTGCGTTTTTCTCAGATTTGCTTTGTTAAAGTCTCCAGCTACAATAAATGCGGCCTCATATGTGGTTTCCAGTTTGCATAAAGTCCAGTGAAGTTCTTTGAGGGCAGCCGTGGTATCGGCTTGAAGGGGAATATACACGGCTGTGACTATAACCGAAGAGAATTCTCTTGGAAGGTAATACGGTCGGCATTTGATTGAGGTATTCTAGGCCGGGTGAAAAAAAGGTGTTGAGTTCCCGTAGGTTAACACAATCACGCCATGAGTAGTTAATCATGAAACATACACCCCTGCCCTTCTTCTTCCCGGAGAGATATTTATTTCTGTCTGTGCGATGAACTGAGAACCCGACTGGCTGTACGGACTTAAGACAGTATATCTCAAGAGTGCCATGTTTCCTTGAAACGGAGTATGTTACAATCCCTGATGTCTCTCTGGATGGAAATCCTCGCCCTGAGCTCATCAACTTTATTATCCAGAGACTGAACATTAGCGAGTAATATACTCTGATGCGGTGGATGGTGTGCGCGCCTCCTGAGTCGGACTAGAAGTCCACTCTGAGTACTTATTTTCCACCGATGGTGTTTTGGATCTGCCTCTTGAATCAGTTCAATTGCCACGGGGTGTATGAACAAAGGGTCCGATTGGGGAAAGTTGTATTCCTGGTCGTAATGCTGGTGAGTTACCACCGCTCTCATATACAAAAGTTCTTTCCGGCTGTATTTTAATAACACACATTTCCTGGGATAATAATGTAAGAAATAACACACAAAAACAAATACTGCAAAGTTCCCTAAGAGCTAGAAGCATGGCAGCCATATCTGTCGGCGCCATTTTCATTAATGGCTCTCACAGCCAATCGCCTCGGTAAGTCACTGTTGGCCTCATGGTGAAATCCCTGAGCGGTTTCCTTCTCCGGCAACTGAGTTAGGAAGGATACCTGTATCTTTGTAGCGACTGTGTATATTGATAACTGCACCATGCGAAAAGAGATTTTCAATGTCTGCTTTATTTATAATATATAATATAATATATATAATAATAATAATAATAATAATATTTTTTACCCATAGGGGCCCTTTGCGAACCATTGGAAAACCTTGCTGGTCTTTGTGGTTTAATCTGTGCTTGAAATTCACTGCTTGACTGGGGCGACCTTACTATTTGTATGTGTCCAGTCCGCGTGATCAAGAGATGGGGTAGTCATTTAAAAATCACGTTAAACTTCTATTTTTGCACACAACGTATTATGTGACTTGTTAAGCACCTTTTTACTCTTGAATTTATTTAGGCTTGCCATAAAATGTTAAATACTTATTGACCCAGGACATTTCAGCTTTTACTTTTTTATTAATTTGTAAACATTTCTCAAAACAATTCCACTTTGAAGTTATGGGGTATTGATCAGTGACACAAAATCATGGTGTGAATAGTTTCTGAAGTCACAGTAAAAAGTCCTGAATGTTGCAAGTAGGACTGTCTGTCATATATATTCATTTATTCATTTATTCTAGCTGTTCTACGCAGTATATCTGAAAGTGTTGTAATCCTCCTGTGCAGGGCCCGGTTACTGATGTCTGCGTTCTACACTTCAGAAAGTGACAATGTTATGAAACAGAAAAAGGATTGATTGGACTGCTTTTATAAAGTGACTCAATAAACAAAATAGACATTTTCTGTTTTCCAAAATATTTGCTGTTTTGGTTCTTATTGAGCACAGCCCTGGTAAAGGTATTGGCCACTTCTCACAATACCTATACTGACCAATAGAGGGAGACGTTGAACTGTGTTGTCGAATTGGTCACTTATTGAAAATCCAGGATGAACCTGTGATGCTTAACAAAATGTCTTCCCCAATGCCAAATACTTTGAGATGATATTAAAGGGGCAATCTGCAGTTGAAACAAAGTTTTGGTAAAAAGCTGTGGGATGGGTATGGAGAAATGTAGAAAGCCAGTATGAGGGTTTGTGCACACAGGCTAGAATGAATTGTGGCTGTAGAGTTCTCAAACCATGAAGTACAATTCCAAGGATATGCAAAGATCTACTTAATTTAGACCATGCTTCAAAGAATACAAAAGGTTCTGAAAGACCTAAAGTTTTTGCACTTTTACATTTTTGTACTCTTTCACCTATTGCCCCTTTAAATAAGGAATGATAGTGTTCTAAAATGTAAAGCCTAACTAACACCTAACCAGAGATGACCAAGCAACTTTTAAAAAACATGCCTCTTTTTGGATACTTGATAAGAATATTCCACTTATATTCTTTAGAACTTTTTTGCTATGAGCTCCTAGTGCTCTTTGTTTTAGAAATACACATAACAATTCATGTGCAGCAACAACAGAATTACTGTGGTTGACATCATTTTACGAACACAGGTTATACAATTCTTAGCTAATTACATTGCATAACCATCTCACATCACTTAATTACTATTAAAGTACCTATTGTGCCTAATTACTGTTCAATGATGTGTACCGGTAACTAAAACGCTTGAAGGAATTCTTACCCTGCACATTCTGCATTCTGTGGCCCATTTAGGCCTACACCGTTTCCATTAGTTTGAATGTACAGTGGTCGGATTGTACAGTAGTCAAACCCCACTGACCCTGCTTTTACCCATGATTCATTTCTCCATGATTCCTGTTCTTTATTCATGAGGCACTAGGGTACAATGTCAACCGCCAGTACAGTAGGTGTACGTGTACATTGTGGACTAATTTCCCCATAATTCCTCTCCCTTGTTCAGGAGGTACTAGGGTACAAGATTGACCACCAGGTGTCGGTGTACATTGTGGCAGTGTTGGAGTACATCTCAGCAGACATCCTGAAGCTGGCAGGGAACTACGTGAGGAACATCCGCCACTACGAGATCTCCCAGCAGGACATCACTGTGGCCATGTGTGCCGATAAGGTGAGAGTAACGCCTGTGTTGTGCAATGTGTTGTAATGCATTATGAAGAGGGTCTTCAACATCAGCTACAATGACATCTCCCAGCAGGACATCACTGGCCATATATGACAATAAACCATTTCTAGTTTTATAAGTGTTATTCTTCAAGATTCAATGACTGTACCAATCCCAGATTGTCCCTTTTTTATGTTGCTATGAGTATGAAATTAGATTAGCTTGTAAATGCTATTGTTGTTGGCCTTAGTATGGCTGGTGGTGTGTGATGGTGAGAAGGCCCAGGAACCACACTGACTGGCCAATATTCCTCTAAAGCTGGAGTCCATAGGGTCATTTCTGAACATAAGCTGATGAAGAATGCCAGCTGAATGAGCGAGTGTGTGTGTGCTCCTGCTCGTGCTTCTAAGCTTTGGTCTCTCAGGATCTATTTCAATTCGGGAAGTAAACTGAAATTCCAATTTCACATTTTCTTTATAGAAAATTACGAAGAAAATTGGAATTGGAATTTCAGTTTACTCCCTGAATTGACTGAACTAAAATGAATTGACTCCAATCTGGTATCTATGCTGATGTCCCTCTGTGTGACTATTCAACCTATAATTATTTATTTTTATTTAACTAGGCAAGTTAGTTAAGAACAATTCTTATTTACAATGACGGCCTACACCGGCCAAACCCGGACGACGCTGGGCCAATTGTGCGCCGCCCTATGGGTCTCCCAATCACAGCCGGATATGATACAGCCAGGATTCGAACCAGGGACTGTAGTGACGCCTCTTGCACTGAGATGCAGTGCCGTAGACCGCTGCGCCACTCAGGAGCAAAAAGTGGTCTAGATCACTCTTCTTGAGTAATTGGTAAGAATATGTCTGGCTGTTTCTACTCTTTCCCCCCCCCCCCCATCTCCAGGTTCTGATGGACATGTTCCACCAGGATGAGGAGGACATCAGCGGTTTCCCCCTGATGGACGAGGAGCCGTCCACCAGCGAGGAGCAGACCTACTACGACCTGGTCAAGACCTTCATGGCCGAGGTCCGACAGTACCTGCGCGACCTCAACCTCATCATCAAGGTGTTCCGCGAGCCCTTGGCCTCCGACGCCATACTCTTCTCCCACCATGTGAGTAGTGATGGAGGTAGACTCATACACACACACACACACACACACACGTGTGTGCAGCGATGATCTTCCATCATGACTTTGTTTGACTCTACTCTACTACTTTTTTCCCCTCTCTACCACCGCTTTCTCACTTCTCTACTGCCACCTTCCTGCATTACTGTTCTCCCCCTTTCACCTATCTCTCTATCACCCTCCCCCTCTACCCCCAACTCTCTCACGGCCTCCCTGTCTCCCATCCTCTCTCGCTCTCTCTCCTCTCTCTCCCCCTCTCTACTACCCCCTGCAGGACGTGGAGAACATCTTCAGCCGCATCGTGGACATCCACGAGGTCACCCTTAAGCTGCTGGGCCTTATTGAAGACACGGTGGAGATGACAGATGAGGGGAGCCCACACCCGCTGGTGGGCAGCTGCTTTGAAGACCTGGCTGAGGTTGGTGTGTGTTTGTGTGGTGGTCGTGGGTGTGTGTTTCTGGGTGGGTGGGTGCGTGCGTTAGATCAGGGAGCTAACGCAAGTCTTCAGGTCCCAGGCAAGATTACTTGTCATTCACAGACCCCACTTACACCCTATGGTTGTAGCCAGTGTCAGCAGCACGACTGTTATAACACATGACATTTGATACAGCTTTCTTTTTGATTCCAGGAGCTGGCCTTCGACCCCTATGAGACATATGCTCAAGACATCCTGCGGACTGGCTTCCACGATCACTTCCTCAACCAGTTGTCTAAACCGGGAGCTGCCTTCTACCTCCAGGTCAGAGACCACAGCCCCCAGCCTACTGACCACACTCCCAAGCCTGCTCATTACTCCCCCAGCCTACTGACCACACTCCTAAGCCTGCTCATTACTCCCCCAGCCTACTGACCACACTCTCAAGCCTGCTCATTACTCCCCCAGCCTACTGACCACACTCCCAAGCCTGCTCATTACTCCCCCAGCCTACTGACCACACTCCCAAGCCTGCTCATTACTCCCCCAGCCCACCGACCACACTCCCAAGCCTGCTCATTACTCCCCCAGCCTATTGACCACACTCCCAAGCCTGCTCATTTCTCCCCCAGCCTACTGACCACACTCCCAAGCCTGCTCATTTCTCCCCCAGCCCACTGACCACACTCCCAAGCCTGCTCATTACTCCCCCAGCCTACTGACCACACTCTCAAGCCTGCTCATTACTCCCCCAGCCTACTGACCACACTCCCAAGCCTGCTCATTATTCCCCCA
This sequence comes from Oncorhynchus gorbuscha, assembly GCF_021184085.1. Classification (NCBI taxonomy): domain Eukaryota; kingdom Metazoa; phylum Chordata; class Actinopteri; order Salmoniformes; family Salmonidae; genus Oncorhynchus; species Oncorhynchus gorbuscha. The sequence continues at coordinate 20,554,801 of NC_060198.1, forward strand.
GCCTACTGACCACACTCCCAAGCCTGCTCATTTCTCCCACTGACCACTCCTTATCATAATCCCAAAAGTCAGGCTTGATTACTCCATTGTTGATGTTTTTGTTGTCATAGGAGACATTGTAAACAACTGATGTATTCAAATTACATTTTAAGAAAGATAGGAGTTGCTCTGATGGAATGTAAGTAATCGTGTAGTACAAATATTATCGGTCGCGTGCTATTTACATGTGAATTTCATTGGAAGCATTTGCTCATTAACTTTTTTGTTGGTTGCCATTCTTGGATGTGCATCTAACACAGGTTGGCATTAAATTATGACTGTAAGGGCAACCAGGCAAGGTCCACGCCAGGAAGGCCCAGAAATATACTTTTTTTTGAGAATCAAGATGAAATTGAAAATGTTAAGCCCTTTTTAGACCTGTACATGCCTCATGTAAAGCTTTTGATTTGTGAACCGTACATGATACAGGCAGCGTCTTGGTGTCATTGTGCTCCAAAACATGAATTAGAATTAATGTGAACCGTTGTATTTCAGAATCTAGACATACTCCACATTTTAGAGCACACTATATAAGGAGTATAATTGCATCAAGTTCATGGATCATAAGGTCTTACAGGAGGCATGTATAGGTCTAAAAAGGGCATAAAATATACGATTGTAAAAAATAATTGTGATTTTTATTTTTATTTTTTTTAAGCACGTCAAACAATGCAGTTCCTGTGAGAATTGCCAGAACAATTTGAGATACTAGAAATGTTATTGGCCCTTTCAGGGGTGGATTTTCCCTAAAGTAAGATATTTGTTTGTTTAGGAATCCCCCCCCCCCCCCCAGACCACTGTTTACCTTGTTAAGATTTGACACTTTATTACCTGCCCAAGTTAACCCTCATCTCTCTCTGTCTCTGACTCCCCAGTCTATATGCGAAGGCTTTAAGGAAGCAGTCCAGTACGTCCTGCCCCGGTTGCTCCTGACACCGGTCTATCATTGTCTCCACTATTTCGAGATCTTAAAGGTAAGCATGTATGAGAATTCATAATGTGGTCCTCTGTAGCTCAATTGGTTGAGCATGGCACTTGCTGCATTGCCAGGATTGTGGGTTCGATTCCCAGGGCCACCCATACGTAAAATATATGCACGCTGGACTGGAAATCACTTTGGATGAAAGTCTGCTAAATGGCATATATTATAACATTTAATAATAATAGTGTATAAATATGTTGTGTCAGTATCTCTGAAGGTACTGTATATGGATCAGACTGCCTTGGTTGGATGCAGGGGGCTTGTTTTTCTCCGATGATCCACCAGCCCACAGTTGATGTGGAATCTCAATGTTTTTCTTTTTTTTTCTTTAAATAATGCAGTCTAAAACAACAACAAAAGGGTCCCATCTAAGGGATGGGGCAGGAGAAATGTAACCACTCTCAAATTCATAGACAGATCTATGGATTCAAGGACTTGACATCCATGGTCTCAACATGATCGTTTTAACCATGAGGCATTTTAAAAATATTTTTAAAGAATGAATGGGTATATATCATTCATTTAAAAGTTAAAAAATGAATGTATCAATTGCAGATTGCCCCTTGCGAGGTTCCACACTCCTTCTCGTATTGTTTAACTTATTCAGACAGGTTTGAAATCAGAGAAGGGAGAGTAGGTGGGAGGGACACAGAAGGAAGGGAGGATGCTGCGATTGGTCTCTGGTGGTTAGTCATGCATGTGTTTTAGAGCAGAAAGTGTTACCGCTGGACCACATGATCTGTACTAGCGTGGAATATCTGCCAAAAGTCACAAGGACAGGAACCATGTGCCCCCTCCGAGAGAGCCTTAGTGCCGGGCTTCTTGTTCACACTTAGGCAAAGATTTGGCCCACACAGTCCTTATTCTCCCCTAAGCCTCTTTCCAGCAAGCCATGGAAGTGGCGGCTGCTCTGGAGAGGGCTAAATCGCAGAATTTCTTTTCTACCCCTAGCTTACTTACTGCGAGTCCAGGGTAAAGGGAAAGTGGGTGTGGAGAGGAGTCTCTTTCTGCCTTGTCCTCAGATGGCATAGCCAAAGGGACAGCCATAGAATGCAAACCCATGGGTTTATGCAACTCCGTGGAAGGTTAGTTCCACGCCGCTGGCACATAGTAGAACACTCCTTCCACGTCGTTCATTATTTCCCATAGAACGCATAGTCCCTCATTGATTATCCTTTACATGTCATGCGGCAGGGTAGTCTAGTGGTTAGAGTATTGGACTAGTAACCGGAAGAGGCAGTTAACCCACTGTTCCTAGGCCGTCATTGAAAATAAGAATTTGTTCTTAACTGACTTGCCTAGTTAAATAAAGGTAAAAATAAATAAAAATAAAATGCGTTTGCACAGGTATACAAGACTATAAAAGACCATGGGGCTCCCGAGTGGCGCAGCGGTCTAAGGCACTGCATCTCAGTGTAAGAGGCGTCACTACAGTCCCTGGTTTGAATCCAGGCTGCTCAACCAGATCCGGCCGTGATTGGGAGCCCCATAGGGCGGCGCACAGTTGGCACAGCGTCGTCCAGGTTTGGCCGGGGGTAGGCTGTCATTGTAAATAAGAATTAGTTCTTAACTGACTTGCCTAGTTAAATAAATATATATAATATAATATAGACACTGTTGCTACAGATGCAAAAGGTAGGGCTTTCTGTACTTTAACCACGGCATGCTAGCTACCTTATTAGTTTAGAGACTTGAATAAAACTGCAAAGAAGATGACATAGATAAAAAACTTATGGTTACTTTAGGTCCACTCACCTAAACACATTTGGCTACCAGTGCCATGTACGTGTATATATTGCTTATACATTGTATTCAGACACCTTGACTTTTTACACATTTTGTTACGTTACAGCCTCGTTCTAAAATTGATTAAATAGTTTTTTTCCCTCATCAATCTACACACAATACCCCATAACGACTATTCGTCAGAGACTCCACTTTTTTTCTACTGTGTTATTGACTTGTTAATTTTTTACTCCATGTGTAACTCTGTGTTGTCTGTTCACACTGCTATGCTTTATCTTGGCCAGGTCGCAGTTGCAAATGAGAACTTGTTCTCAACTAGCCTACCTGGTTAAATGAAGGTGAAATAAAAAATTAGTCAGTACCTTGATGATGCACCTTTGTCAGCAATTACAACCATGAGTCTTCTCATGGTGTCCCTCCCACCTACTCTCCCTTCTCTGAGGCTACAAGCTTGGCACACCTGTATTTGGGGAGTTTCTCCCATTCTTCTTTGCAGATCCTCTCCAGCTCTGTCAGGTTGGATAGGGAACGTCCATGCACAGCTATTTTCAGGTCTTTCCAGACCCGGTTTAAGTCCGGGCTCTGGCTGGGCCACTCAAGGACATTCAGAGATTTGTTGTCGTGGCTGCGAGCTCAGGGTCATTGTCCTGTTGGAAGGTGAACTTTCACCCCAGTCTGAGATCCTGAGCGCTCTGGAGCAGGTTTTCATCAAGGATCTCACTCTGCTTTGCTCCATTCATCTTTCCCTTGATCCTGACTAGTCTCACAGTCCCTGCCGCTGAACCCCACCATGCTTCACCTTAGGGGCCGTGCCAGGTTTCCGCCAGACATGGCGCTTGGCATTCAGGCCAAATAATTCAATCTTGGTTTCATCAGACCTGAGTTTTTAGGTGCCTTTTGGCAAAGTCCAAGCCAGCTGTCATGTGCCTTTTTACTGAGGAGTGGCTTCCTTCTGGCCACTCTAACATAAAGGCCAGATTGGTGGAGTACTGCAGATATGGTTGTCCTTCTGGAATATTCTCCCATCTCCACAGAGGAACTCTGGAGCTTTGTCAGAGTGACCATCGGGTTCCTGGTCAGGCCCTTCTCCCCCGATTGCTCCGTTTGGCTGGGTGTCCAGCTCTGGGAAGAGTCTTGGTGGTTCCAAAATTCTTTCATTTAAGAATGATGGAGGCCACTGTGTTCTTGGGGACCTTCAATGCTGCAGTTATTTTTGGGTACCCTTCCTCAGATCTGTGCCTCAACACAATCCTGTCTCGGACCTCTACGTACAATTCCTTCAACCTCATGGCTTGGTTTTTGCTCTGACATGCATTGTCAACTGTGGGACCTTATATAGACAGGTTGTGTGCCTTTCCAAATCATGTCCGATGAAATTAATTTACCACAGGTTGACTCCAAGTTGTAGAAACATCTCAAGGATGATCAATGGAAACAGGATACACCTGAGCTCAATGTCAAGTCTCATAGCAAAGGGTCTCAATAATAAGGTATTTCTGTTTTCACTTTTTTCACTTTGTCATTATGGGGTATTGTGTGTAGATTGATAATGGGGGTGGGAATGTTTTAATCAATTTTAGAATAAGGCTGTAAAAAAATCAAGGGGTCTGAAAAAATTGAATGAGCTTTAGTTGTGTCCAAAAGTTTTGAGAATGACACAAATATACATTTTCACAAAGACTGCTGCCTCAGTTTGTATGATGGCAATTTGCATATACTCCAGAATGTTATGAAGAGTGATCAGATGAATTGCAATTAATTGAAAAGTCCCTCTTTGCCATGCAAATGAACTGAATCCCCCAAAACATTTCCACTGCATTTCAGCCCTGCCACAAAAGGACCAGCTGACATCATGTCAATGATTATCTCGTTAACAAAGGTGTGAGTGTTGACGAAGACAAGGCTGGAGATCACTCTGTCATGCTGATTGAGTTCGAATAACTGACTGGAAGCTTCAAAAGGAGGGTGGTGCTTGGAATCATTGTTCTTCCTCTGTCAACCATGATTAGCTGCAAGGAAACATGTTCCTTCATCATTGCTTTGCACAAAAAGGGCTTCACAGGCAATGATATTGGTGCCAGTAAGATTGCACCTAAATCAACCATTTATCGGATCATCAAGAACTTCAAGGAGAGCGGTTCAATTGTTGTGAAGAAGGCTTCAGGGCACCCAAGAAAGTCCAGCAAGCGCCAGGACCGTTTCATAAAGTTGATTCAGCTGCTGGATCGGGGCACCACCAGTACAGTGCTTGCTCAGGAATGTCAGCTGGCAGGTGTGAGTGCGTCTGCACGCACAGTGAGGCAAAGACGTTTTGAGGATGGCCTGGTGTCAAGAAGGGCAGCAAAGAAGCCACTTCTCTCCAGGAAAAACATCAGGGACAGACTGACAAACACCAAGCATTGATTATGCAAGAATGGGCTGCCATCAGTCAGGATGTGGCCCAGAAGTTAATTGACAGCATGCCAGGGGGGATTGCAGAGGTCTTGAAAAAGAAGGGTCAACACTGCAAATATTGACTCTTTGCATCAATTTCATGTAATTGTCAATTAAAACCTTTGACACTTATGAAATGCTTGTAATTATACTTCAATATTCCATAGTAACATCTGACAAAAATATCTAAAGACACTGAAGCAGCAAACGTTGTGGAAATAAATATTTGTGTCATTCTCAACCCACAATTGTATATATAAAGGAGGGCGAGACAATGTTGGTAATGTTGGACCAATCCTTGGTAGTCGCTCAAGAAAGTATGAATTAAGGGGAAACACTGGAGTTGAGGGAGTTGGTAATTAGAGAATGATGGAGAGGGAGGGATATTTTTTTTCTCCCTCAGCCGTAATCTCGCTCATGAGTTTGGCCTTATACCGCATCATGATCCTTCTCTAGACTCCCCCTACCAGCGAAACCACCTGATCCAACATTTTATTCTCTACCCCTCTTTCTCTGCCCCATCCCCTCTTGCCCCCTCCTTTCCACAGCAACTAGAGGAGAAAAGTGAGGACGAGGAGGACAAGGAGTGTCTGAAACAGGCCATCACGGCGCTGCTCAATCTGCAGAGTAGCATGGAGAGGATCTGCTCCAAGAACATGGCCAAGAGGAGGCTGAGGTAGGCAGAGGAGCGCCAATTTACAACCCCTCCTGGTCCATCCACACCTGGTTCTCTTTACCCAAGAAGATACAAAGCTAGCTCTGACACACACAGTACATATGCACACACAGTAATAGAAATCCACAAGCAAAATATGGGAAGATAACTCACACACACATAATGGCACAGACCAGACAAGCACCAAAAGGTGGATATGTCTCATATGTGCACTATATATACTCAGAGGCGTTAACACTTGCACAGCACAATACACACCTCACAATAGACACCCACACTAACACACACACAGCAATTCATACTACTGCCTCATTGGTGTACTCCTCCCATCCTCTGCACCCCCCCCCCCCCACCCCCACCCTAAGCTCAGTTCTGAGTTTCCCTCTGGACCTAAAATAGACTTGTGGGGGGGGAGTTGGAGGGGGGCTCGCCACTGTGTTGTCAGAGGGAAGTTGTGTCAGGAATAGGGCTGTCCTGTTCTGGTGTGATATAATTTGAAAGGGGAGGGAGAATTCCCTTGCTTTCAACAGTATACTTTAGCATCCAAACCGTGCGGACCATTTTTATCTCCATCCCTCCTTTTGTATTGGTGAAGAAAACAGGGTGTTTTTTTGGTTACATGCGGCTGTCGCTCGTTCTTTACTTGAGTGGAGGACACAGGTTATAAACGAGAAAAAGATTACCCCTTTGCTGTTCTTTTTAGTTGTTTTTTTGTTTATTTTTCATGGGGAAAGGATGGCTTATCTTACGGTATGTCTTTGCACCCCATACTTTGGCGGGAACGTGGGGATGGTGACACACGTAGGAGGCTAAAATGGACGTTCCGAGAGGACACACTGAGTTGGGGTACCCCACAAGGGTTACCTTTATTGACTTTTGCGGTTTCGCTACACCTTTCCTGTCTCTAGGGGTCTTTGTATCTCGAGAGCCAGAACAAAGAACAACCCAAGAGCTCTGTCACAGCCATTTGAATTATGTTTGCTCTTTCGCAACCTTGCTGTTCATTAGGAAAAACGTAATAAGCTCTTAGTCGCCAATGCTCTGGCAAGGTCCATCGCTGCCTGGGATAAATGATGGTTTGATAATGATTCTCATTATAATTTTTTGCTTTAATTAACTACTTGATTAATTTCATTGCAAGACTGCTCGTTTAAAGATGAATGTAAATGCACTTCAAATATAACCTCTTTGATCAGACTTGAGAGTTGGCAAAGTTTTGACAGTTTCTTTCTGTGTATAGTTTTTAGAGTTTCACACTTAATGGACTGGGAAATGGAAATTGTAGTTTCTGGGGTGAATTTTGTATGTAGTCTATCCCTTGCCCTTCAGAGGTGCCCCTTGTCTCTCAGCGAAGCTAATTCGGGCCGGGTGAAAGTCATCCTGTACTTTGAGGTGCTGGTATGAAGACAGGCGCGTGAGTTGGCTTCGCCTGCCTCCCCCTCCTCTCAGGAGTGCTGATGCGAGTCGTCGTGCGTCCACGAAAAACAAAGTAAGCCCTCCCGCAATTGTTTACAAGTAGTTTTAGTTCAGACGCACTGTACTAGCGGGTGTTAAATCCATGTTGATTTTTTTCCTATCACCCTCTCACTCAATCAATTTGTAGAACCACCAACAAATCTTGAGCCCCCCCCAAAAAAATGGGATATCTGAAATCAAGCCCCAGTGGCGCAATGCTGTTAGATTATTCTAAGTAGGTTGTTTTAGAAGTGATGATTGGAATTATTGCTCAGCTGATTTGTCATGAGCAGTAGAGGTGAGATTCTGGTTCTGGTGTGCCGCATGCTTTCTCCTCTTCTGCTTACTTAAGTTTTGTCATTCTGGTTTTGAAAGAGCACCGTATGTGCTGGTTTTCACTCAAACCAGTCTTTTTGTCACTCAAACCAGTCTTTTTGTATTGAATTGCTGAAAGAGTTTTAAACTTACTCCTCACATGACCTAATTATTACAGGGGGCATGGTCCTTAGTAATGAATAAATACTTTAAATAGACATTGGTATAATATAAGAATAAAGAGATTGATTAAAACAGACTAGTCTACATTGTGGTCCTAAAAGATCTGGAATGAGAGATACTCATAGCTCATTTTGAATATGATAGTCATACCATAGACCATGTTAATGGTATGATGAACCAAAACAATATTTAAATAGTGTCTGGCTCAAATAAATATAATCAGATGCTCTTTATTCTTTTAGACTCATTCTATTCTTATGCACTTTATCATTTGGTCCTCCAAGGCACCCTGTTAACCATGGGTGTGGGCCCTTCCTCGAACTGAACTGCCGGAATGGTGAGGAAGTTTAGTCAATTGGTCTGCTGGGTGTAAACTGAAGGGACATGACTGACCAGCAAACAGATGTTGAACTACCTAATGGGTTCTGGTTAGGTTACGTTTAGGGTTATTTGTGTGGTTAAAGGAAAACTCCCATCCAAAAACTATCTTTTAGTATTTATTTCATTAGTCCTTTATTGGATTGCTGACATGCAAAACATTTAAGGACTATATCAACAATGGACTAACGAAACAAAAACTAAAAGAGTTTTTGGGTGGAATTTTCCTTTAAGGTTAGGGTCAGTATTATAAAAAATAAATGTCCCTTTTTCAGGACCCTGTTTTTCAGAGATAATTCATTAAAATCCAAATAATTTCACAGATCTTCATTGTAAAGGGTTTAAACACTGTTTCCCATGTCTGTACTGTGAGACACCTAAGACCGCGCTACAGGGAGACAGGATAGACAACTGATCGTCCTCGCAGTGGCAGACCACGTGTAACAACACTTGCACAGAACTGGTACATCCGAACATCACACCTGCGGGACAGGTACAGGATGACAACAACAACTGCCCGAGTTACACCAGGAATGCACAGTCCCTCCATCAGTGCTCAGACTGTCCGCAATAGGCTGAGAGAGGCTGGACTGAGGGCTTGTAGGCCTGTAGTAAGGCAGGTCCTCACCAGACATCGCTGGCAACAATGTTGCCTATGGGCACAAACCCACCGTCGCTGGACCAGACAGGACTGGCAAAAAGTACTTGTCACTGACGAGTCACGGTTTTGTCTCACCAGGGGTGATGGTCGGATTTGCGTTTATCGTAGAAGGAATGAGCGTTACACCAAGGCCTGTACTCTGGAGCGAGACCGATTTGGAGGTGGAGGGTCCGTCATGGTCTGGGGCGGTGTCACAGCATCATCGGACTGAGCTTGTTGTCATTGCAGGCAATCTCAACGGTGGTCGTCACAGGGAAGACATCCTCCTCCCTCATCCTGATATGACCCAATGCCACCAGCCATACTGCTCGTTCTGTGTGTGATTTCCTGCAAGACAGGAACGTCAGTGTGCTGCCGTGGCCTGCGAAGTGCCCGGACTCCAATCCCACTGAGCATGTCTGGGACCTGTTGGATCGGAGGGTGAGGTCTAGGAAATGTCAGGGAACTTGCAAGTGCCTTGGTGGAAGAGTGGGGTAACATCTCACAGCAAGAACTGGCAAATCTGGTACAGTCCATGGAGGAGATGCACTGCAGTACCTAATGCAGCTGGTGGCCACAGAGTCGTTAACACTTTGTTCAGGGACACATTATTCAATTTATGTTAGTCACGTCTCTTGTTCAGTTTATGTCTCAGTTGTTGAATCTTATTTTCATACAAATATATACACATTTTCTGAAAATAAACCCAGTTCACAAGTGAGAGGACGTCAGTCACGTCGCTTCAGTCGCACCCAGTGTTTTGTTAAGGAGTTGTTATTTGTAGGAACCCCCTCCTGGACCAGGTTTAGTTGTACCGCTGCTTTAGCCACCCACACTGACCCTCCACTCAATCTCAGTCTCGCTGGCTTTGTTGACTTGTTTTCCATTGTCAGTGGGCTGTGAACATCAGACCCACATTTCCCTTCCTCTCTTCTCCCCCGCTTTCCTTTTTTTCTCTCACATTCTTTCTCTTACATTCAACTTTTTTGTCATTTTATCTCATCTTTTCTTTCTCTCTCTCCTCAAACTCTACGGCGGCACCAGCGAGTCAGCCTGCCGCTTCTACAGCCAGCAGATGAAAGGCAAGCACCTGGCCATCAAGAAGATGAACGAGATCCAGAAGAACATTGATGGCTGGGAGGGCAAGGACATTGGCCAGTGCTGCAACGAATTCATCATGGAGGGGACGCTGACACGCGTGGGCGCCAAGCACGAACGGCACATCTTCCTCTTCGACGGCCTGATGATCTGCTGCAAGTCCAACCACGGCCAGCCGCGCTTGCCTGGCGCCTCGTCCACCGCCGAATACCGCCTCAAGGAGAAGTTCTTAATGCGCAAGGTTCAGATCAATGACAAGGACGACAAGGAGGGCGAGTACCGGCACGCCTTTGAGATCATCCTCAAAGATGGCAACAGCATGGTGTTCGCCGCCAAGTCGGCCGAGGACAAGAATGGCTGGATGGCGGCGCTCATCTCACTGCAGTACCGCTCGACGCTGGAGCGCATGCTGGACTCGGCCATGCTACAGGAGGAGAAGGAGGAGCAAATGAGGCTGCCCGGGGCGGAGCTTTACCGGTTCGCCACGCCCGACTCTGAGGAGAACGTGGTGTTCGAGGAGAACGTGCAGTCCAAGTCGGGCATCCCCATCATCAAGGCGGGTACAGTGCTCAAGCTCATCGAAAGGCTCACCTTCCACATGTATGCAGGTGAGAAAAAGCATGACGCAGCAAAAGGTTTCCTATGTTGACCTGTTATGACCTGTTGAAATGCATGCCTTTTGCGTACAGTAGGCTATACAAATAACTCCCTCAGATGTGTGGAATAACAGTAGTTGCTAAATCCTAGTAGAGAACATCTTGCAGACCCTTTCCTATTGTAGAACAGGGGGAAGGGGCAGGGTTTTGGTTCTGGTTTTAGAGAGGAGGAGAATCCTGTGAAAAAGTAGTCTGTAGGAGTCAAATTATGTGTTCAACAACCGGTTTAAAGGTTTTTTTTTTTAACCTTTATTTAACCAGGCAAGTCAGTTAAATAACATATTCTTATTTTCAATGATGGCCTGGGAACAGTGGGTTAACTGCCTGTTCAGGGGCAGAACAACAGATTTGTACCTTGTCAGCTCGGGGGTTTGAACTCGCAACCTCCCGGTTACTAGTCCAACGCTCTAACCACTAGGCTACCCTGCCGCCCTACGCTACAACCCTTTACAGTCGTGCGATTTGGCCTATATGGATAGGGCTAAATTGAAATGTTTTTTTTACAGAAGAAATATGAAATGCATAAGCATAGTAGCAATTGAAAGGGAACAGTTTGGAGATTATGGGAACATTATTTGACCAAAGTTGAGGATACGACAGTTCACCTTTCACAAGGCTGAATCCGAACATTACACTGTTGATTTTATGTGCGTTTTACCTTCACTGTACTTTTCGCCGCATTTGTTGATAAGGGAATCTGAAAATACTCTGGATACATTCAGTAACATGATAACAATATTCCTGGAAAATGTGGGGTAGGTACAACATAAGACAAAAAGTAGTTTGAGTGAGAGGACCAACTGGTGTGCAGAGTTCCTGCGTTAATTTCAATACACTTTAATGACTCGAAGAAGAGTCTTCAACTATAACATGATTTTTTTTGCGTTCTCCTAGCTGAGCTGTTAAGCAACAAGAGCAAGCACACTTGTAGTTGTTTTGTTTGTAACACAGACCTGCATCTCCGCCATCGCATAATCACTGTTGTTCATGCAATCCAAAAACAGCCCATTTTATAAATTGCAGTCTGAGTCAGCTGGGCATCATGAAAGCTTGTTCTATTGCCAACATGACTAGCTAAGTTATAAAATGCTATCTTACGGTGTTAGGCTTTCACGGGGCAATTCAGAGAAACAGATTGTAATTTTGGTGCGCATAGAAAAGAGTCACGCGTTAGACCGTCAGGTTCTAATTTTTCACAGTAAATAACTCACGGACACTAGAGAAGCTTAACCAAGTTTAATATCCCACTTAAGACACTCCTCCTTCTCTCCAATCGTTACAACCCTTATTATTCCCTTCAGGGGATCTGACCTGACCTCAACCCCTCCTTTGCCTAATTCACAGATGTCCACCTGCTTCCCCTATAGCGATCTTTTGATCTCCTCCCGTCCACCCAGCACATTCCACAGCCACTGTCTTTCTACAGATCTCGCTCCTTTGTATACGATATATGATCTATCATGTCTTTAATATCTCAATGTTCAAAGTTTAGAATCCAACGAGACAAACAGAATCCAACGAGACAAACATGCTCATTCTGTTCAGAACAACCTAGGGTATAACACCATGTCATCTTGTAATTGTACATCAAACATAGTGATCATAAATGTTGACACTGCATGTTATTGTATAGCCACTGTGTTCCAATTTAGGCGCTTACCAGTGCCCAAATATGCCATTTTCAACCCGTATACAGGTTCGAGTGTAAAGGGCTACAGGGAGCAGGAAGTAGACATGGGTCACATCTCAAATGGCTCCCTCTCCACATTTAATTTATTTGAAATGAGAGAACTGGACAGGCGAAAGTGAATGCCAAGAAACCTAGATATTTTCTGTATCTTTAAAAAAGAAAATCCTAACTATTAGGGCCTGGTCTCTTACTCACGTGTTCCCACCATTGTACACCTCCATTGTTTGTGTTTATGTAATATGCACTTGCCCAGTGCCTGGAGTGCCTATTCCTGTTATCACCTTGTTGTTCTACATACCAAACCTTGAGCTTGGCACAAACGCAGTTTATGCCTAAACATAAAAGACAAGCTAGTGGAAGGCCTTTTTCTTCCCCCCCACTTTCGTCACCCCCGCATCCATTTATAGCTGTTTTCACACGGCTTTTAAATATTTGGCCACACTTTTTTATTTTTATTTTATTTCACCTTTATTTAACCAGGTAGGCTAGTTGAGAACAAGTTCTCATTTGCAACTGCGACCTGGCCAAAATAAAGCATAGCAGTGTGAACAGACAACACAGTTACACATGGAGTAAACAATTAACAAGTCAATAACACAGTAGAAAAAAATGGGCAGTCTATATACAATGTGTGCAAAAGGCATGAGGAGGTAGGTGAATAATACAATTTTGCAGATTAACACTGGAGTGATAAATGATCAGATGGTCATGTACAGGTAGAGATATTGGTGTGCAAAAGAGCAGAAAAGTAAATAAATAAAAAACAGTATAAAAACAGTATGGGAATGAGGTAGGTGAAAATGGGTGGGCTATTTACCAATAGACTATGTACAGCTGCAGCGATCGGTTAGCTGCTCGGATAGCTGATGTTTGAAGTTGGTGAGGGAGATAAAAGTCTCCAACTTCAGCGATTTTTGCAGTTCGTTCCAGTCACAGGCAGCAGAGTACTGGAACGAAAGGCGGCCAAATGAGGTGTTGGCTTTAGGGATGATCAGTGAGATACACCTGCTGGAGCGCGTGCTACGGATGGGTGTTGCCATCATGACCAGTGAACTGAGATGAGGCGGAGCTTTACCTAGCATGGACTTGTAGATGACCTGGAGCCAGTGGGTCTGGCGACGGCCAGCCGACTAGAGCATACAAGTCGCAGTGGTGGGTGGTATAAGGTGCTTTAGTGACAAAACGGATGGCACTGTGATAGACTGCATCCAGTTTGCTGAGTAGAGTGTTGGAAGCCATTTTGTAGATGACATCGCCGAAGTCGAGGATCGGTAGGATAGTCAGTTTTACTAGGGTAAGCATGGCGGCGTGAGTGAAGGAGGCTTTGTTGCGGAATAGAAAGCCGACTCTTGATTTGATTTTCGATTGGAGATGTTTGATGTGAGTCTGGAGTTTGCAGTCTAGCCAGACACCTAGGTACTTATAGATGTCCACATATTCAAGGTCGGAACCATCCAGGGTGGTGATGCTAGTCGGGCATGCGGGTGCAGGCAGCGATCGGTTGAAAAGCATGCATTTGGTTTTACTCGCGTTTAAGAGCAGTTGGAGGCCACGGAAGGAGTGCTGTATGGCATTGAAGCTTGTTTGGAGGTTAAATAGCACAGTGTCCAATGACGGACCAAAAGTATATAGAATGGTGTCGTCTGCGTAGAGGTGGATCAGGGAATCGTATGCAGCAAGAGCAACATCATTGATGTATACAGAGAAAAGAGTCGGCCCGAGAATTGAACCCTGTGGCACCCCCATAGAGACTGCCAGAGGACCGGACAGCATGCCCTCCGATTTGACACACTGAACTCTGTCTGCAAAGTAATTGGTGAACCAGGCAAGGCAGTCATCCGAAAAACCGAGGCTATTGAGTCTGCCGATAAGAATATGGTTATTGACAGAGTCGAATGCCTTGGCGAGGTCGATGAAGACGGCTGCACAGTACTGTCTTTTATCGATGGCGGTTATGATATCGTTTAGTACCTTGAGTGTAGCTGAGGTGCACCCGTGACCGGCTCGGAAACCACATTGCACAGCGGAGAAGGTACGGTGGGATTCGAGATGTTCAGTGACCTGTTTGTTGACTTGGCTTTCGAAGACCTTAGATAGGCAGGGCAGGATGGATATAGGTCTATAACAGTTTGGGTCCAGGGTGTCTCCCCCTTTGAAGAGGGGGATGACTGCGGCAGCTTTCCAATCCTTGGGGATCTCAGACGATATGAAAGAGAGGTTGAACAGGCTGGTAATAGGGGTTGCGACAATGGCGGCAGATAGTTTCAGAAATAGAGGGTCCAGATTGTCAAGCCCAGCTGATTTGTACGGGTCCAGGTTTTGCAGCTCTTTCAGAACATCTGCTATATGGATTTGGGTAAAGGAGAACCTGGAGAGGCTTGGGCGAGGAGCTGCGGGGGGGGGGGCAGAGCTGTTGGCAGAGGTTGGAGTAGCCAGGCGGAAGGCATGGCCAGCCGTTGAGAAGTGCTTATTGAAGTTTTCGATAATCATGGATTTATCGGTGGAGACCATGTTACCTAGCCTCAGTGCAGTGGGCAGCTGGGAGGAGGTGCTCTTGTTCTCCATGGACTTCAGTGTCCCAGAACTTTTTGGAGTTGGAGCTACAGGATGCAAACTTCTGCCTGAAGAAGCTGGCCTTAGCTTTCCTGACTGACTGCGTGTATTGGTTCCTGACTTCCCTGAACAGTTGCATATCACGGGGGCTATTCGATGCTATTGCAGTCCGAGCGCGGGATGTGGTGACCTGCTTTGTTTCAGTGTCAGTTTAGCTCCAGATATCACAGCGAGAACTGATAAAGAACAAAAAAAAACATTAGTGTTGGTGAGGTAATCACTTTGCAGACTTCAGTGGCACCTGAACTCCTTTAGTGATTCCTCACTAAAGCCAAACAACAACAAAAATCCATTACTTTTGGAATGTTCATGAAATGTAATCAATAATATAGTTATTTTAGAGGAAGAATTGTTGACATATATTTGTATCTAGAAGTTGGCATATTTATTACATTTTGGCCTTACCCAGGCCTCCTTTAAGACTCCATAATGCTTCATCTGTAGGTGCTACAAAGCAAAACGGTATGTCATATGAAGCTTTACCACTTGCTCTTCAATAGGAGTAGTATTTTTTAATAGTCAAAAATAATAATTTATGAATATCGAAATATAAAAATGTAAACATGAATATTGAAAATATAACTTTTTTGATTTGGCAAATTTTTCAACATATTGTGGAACATAATAGGCTCCACAGGAATATCAAAGTTCCAGACTGGGATCTCTACTAGTTTTAAAGTTATGGCCCATTTTATTCAGAGAAATTAGCATAGTAGGCAATGTAACCAATCACAACCCTCCTTTTACTTGAATCATTGCACATCCTGCATATCACCAGCAGAGGGTGACCATTTTTAATAAATGTTCACTTTCACTGTTGGTAATATCAGAGATATGCCCGTAGAATAGGCTATATTATGCTCAACAATATATATATATATTTTTTTTTATGCAAATCAAACATTTCTATATTCATGTTTATATTTTTATTTATTTTATATATTTGTTTATATTTTCAAGAATGTATGAAAAAGTGATTGAAACCAAAATACTACTCATATTACAGAGCAAGTGATACATCTTCACATGACACCAATGTTTGTTTAGTAGCATCTACAGATGAAACACTATGGAGTCTTAAAGGAGGCCTGGATAAGGACAAAATATCAGAAAAATGCCAACTTGTATTAAATATTTCTCAATTATGCTTTTAGACACATGTCAACAATCCTTCAACCAAAGGACACTTTTATGGACTATATTTCGTGAAAATGTAAAACATGGTCTTTCTTTGTCTGGGTTTCGCGAGGAATCGCTCTTAAGAAAGGCTGAATGACCCAGCACACAAAGCAGTTGTTAGACCATGGGATCTGTATTCTTCTCTACTGACGGGTGCCATTGTACCTAACCAGATACAAGGCTGCGATTGGACTAATAAGCTCTTCATTCATTAAAAGTAATGATGTCATTTTGTGGAAATAAATCACCAAATTCAATCACTCAAAGTCCAAGTGGATGTGGGCTCTAGTAATCTGGGGAGCAAAACATTTAGGCCAAGCGCTTTTGAATTTGTTCTGTTTCTATGCATTGTTATTCAATGTCATGCAAACATACAGGTGTTGTATAAAATCTTTTTAAAAACACACGTTTTCATTTGTTTAGCACGGAAGCCTTTCTGAACTCTTACACAAGTTTGAGTTTCATCTTGTTTGTCTCTGGATGTCTAGAGCAGTGTTTCTCAACTGTGGTAAGTGAGTACCCCCAAACTGTACACATTTTGGTTGAAGCACACCCGATTCAACTCACCCAAGTGCTTGATGATTAGTTGACGAGTTGGTTCAGGTGTGCTTGTCCTGGGCTACACCAAACCTTTGTGCTGTTGGGGAGTAGTGAAGGACTGGGGTTAAAAAACACTGGTCCAAGGTTAATGCAGCACAACACAAAGCCAGAAGAGAACATTCCTCTTATGGGTGGACTGTCCAGCTCACACCCCTGTGTAAACTTCCTCACACGAATAAAGAGTAGGGTGTAAATTTAGGCCACTATTTTCCTTTTTAGTGTTCAACCGTCTGTGTGCCACTGATTTCAAATAAGCCAAGGGAAACCAGCCTTTTGAGGAAAAGTGTGTTTGTGTGCCCAGGGTAATTTGAAAAGGGGAAAAAGGTGCTTCCTGTACGATGCACCTCATGCCTGGACACATACCCTACTCCCACCCAGGAGACAGCAGCGGAGGGACAACACACTTTCTGTTTTATCTCTCTGTCCTGACTATCTGCATTACAATTTGCATGGATCTACGCTTCTCTTTTCCCATAAATTGTCATCAAGAATCCATATAGTCCATGAGCCAGGAGGGTCGGTCGGGTTCACTTGGGATGGCCAAGTCTCATAGTGATTTTTTTTTTAAAGGTCAATGTCCCAAGAGTAAGAAAATGTGTGATAGCAGTGCAGCAACGGTAGCTTTCTGCGTGTTATCTTTCATCCCTCCGTCCCATCAATTTTTCCCATAGGGATTTTACCCTATGACAAACAGTATCAGTATTGCTCACTTGTTCTCTTTAATCTTATATCATTGGAAAGCTTAGAGATTCAGACACATTTTCGGAATGTTCAGGTCAGCAGAACTTTGACCATTGACCCATATGGTACATAGCAGCAGTGGTGGAAAAAATACTCAATTGTTATACTTGATACCACAGAAAATGACTCAAGTAAAAGTGAAAGTTACCCCAGTAAAATACTACTTGAGTAAAAGTCTAAAAGTATTTGGTTTTAAATATACTTTTTAAAATGTATTTATATATTTTTATTTATCCTTTATTTTACCAGGTAAATTGACTGAGAACATGTTCTCATTTGCAGCAACGACCTGGGGAATAGTTACAGGGGAGAGGGGGATTTATGAGCCAATTGTATACTGGGGATTATTAGGTGACCGTGATGGGTTCACACCGGTTCACACCCCTACTCTTACGATAAGTGCCATGGGATCTTTAATGACCTCAGAAAGTCAGGACACCCGTTTAACATCCCATCCGAAAGACGGCACCCTACACAGGGCAGTGTCCTCAATCACTACCCTGGGGCATTGGGATGTTATTTAGACCAGAGGAAAGAGTGCCTCAAACTGGCCCTCCAACACACTTCAGTATCAAATGTAAATGGAACTGCTAAAATGTACTTAAGTATCAAAAGTAAAAGTATAAACCATTTCAAATTCCGTATATTAAGCAAACCAGACTGCACAATTCATATTTTTGTTTTTTATTGATGGATATCCAGGGGCACACTCCATCACTCAGACATAATTTACAAACAAACATTTGTGTTTAGTGAGTCCACCAGATCAGAGGCAGTAGGGATGACCAAGGATATACTCTTGATAAGTGTGAATTTGACAATTTTCCTGTCAAAATATAGTACTTTAGGGTGTCAGGGGAAATGTATGTAAAAAGTACATTTCTTTTATTTAGGAATGTAGTGAAGTAAAAGTTGGCAAAAATATGAATAGTAAGTCTTTTTGGGTAGGACTCAAAAAGCTTGACACACCTGTATTTGGGGAGTTTCTCCCATTCTTCTCTGAAGATCCTCTCAAGCTCTGTAAGGTTGGATGGGGAGCATCGCTGCACAGCTATTTTCAGGTCTCTTCAGAGATGTTCGATCGGGTTGAATTCCGGGCTATGGCTGGGCTATTCAAGAACATTCAGAGACTAGTCCCGAAGCTACTCATGTGTTGTCTTGGCTTTGTGCTTAGCGTTGTTGTCCTGTTGGAAGGTGAACCTTTGCCCCAGTCTGAGGTCCTGAGCGCTCTGGAGACGGTTTTCATCAAGGATCTCTCTGTACTTTGCTCCGTTCGTCTTTCCCTTCATCCTGACAAGTTTCCCAGTCTGCTGCTGAAAACACTTGGCATTCCGGCCAAAGAGTTCAATCTGGTTTTATCAGACCAGAAAATCTTGTTTCTCATGGTCAGAGTCCTTTAGGTACCTTTTGGCAAACTCCAAGCAAACTGTCATGTGCCTTTTTACTGACAGGTGTGTGCCTTTCCAAATCATGTCCAATTAATTGAATGTACCACAGGTGGACTTAAATCAAGTTGTAGAAACATCTCAAGGATGATCAATGGAAACATGATGCACCTTAGCTCAATTTCAAGTCTCATAACAAAGGGTCTGAATACTTATGTAAATAAGGTATTTCTGTTTTTTATTCGTAATACATTTGCTAACATTTCTAAAAACCTGCTTTCGCTTTGTCATTATAGGGTATTGTGTGTAGATTGATTAACTATTTTTATTTAATCCATTTTAGAATAAGGCTGTAAACGTAACAAAATGTGTAAAAAGTCAAGGGGTCTGAATACTTTTCGTGTTACGTGTGTGAGAGAGACCATTTGTTCACACACATATAACATGCACACACATTTATACTGACTCTACACAACTCAAAAGTTTGGACACACCTACTCATTCAAGGGTTTTTCTTTATTTTTACTATTTTCTACATTGTAGAATAGTAGTGAATACATCAAAACTATGAAATAACACATGGAATCATGTAGTAACCAAAAAAGTGTTAAACAAATGAAAATATATTTGAGAATCTTTAAAGTAGCCACCCTTTGCTTTGCACTCTTGGCATTCTCTCAACCAGTTTTATGAGGAATGCTTTTCCAACAGTCTTGGAGTTCCCACATACGCTGAGCGCTTGTTGGCTGCTTTTCCTTCACTCTGCGGTCCAACTCATCCCAAACAATCTCAATTTGGTTGAGGTCAGGTGATTGGAGGCCAGTACATCTGATGCAGCACTCCATCACTCTCCTTCTTGGTCAAATAGTCCTTACACAGCCTGGAGGTGTGTTGGGTCATTGTCCTGCTGAAAAACAAATGATAGCGTTTTGATGTTGGTGTGCTGTGCCTTTTTTTCTCCACACATAGTGGTGTGTGTTCCTTCCAAACAACTCAACTGTAGTTTAATCTGTCCACAGAATATTTTGGAACATCCAGGTGCTCTTTTGCGAATTTCAGACGTGCAGCAATGGGGTTTTTTGGACAGCAGTGACTTCTTCCGTGTTGTCCTCCCATAAACACCATTCTTGTTTAGTGTTTTACGTATTCTAGACCCGTCAACAGAGATGTTAGCATCTTCCAGAGATTTCTGTAAGTCTTTAGCTGACACTCTAGGATTCTTCTTAACCTCATTGATAATTCTGCACTGGGCTCTTGCACTCATCATTTCAGGACGGCCACTCCTAGGGAGAGTAGCAACAGTGCTGACCTTTCTCCATTTATAGACAATTTGACTGGACTGATGAACATCAAATCAAGACTTTTAGAGATACTTTTGTAACCCTTTCCAGATTTATGCAAGTCAACTATTCTTAATCTTAGGTCTTCTGAGATCTCTTTTGTTTGAGGCATGGTTCATATCAGGCAATGCTTCTTGTGAATAGCAAACTCAAATGTTTTTGAGTGTTTTTTTTATAGGGAAAGGCAGCTCTAACCAACAACTCCACTCTCGTCTCGTTGATTGGAATCCACGTTAGCTGACTCCTGACCCCAAAAGTCATTAGCCTTGGGGTTCACATACTTTTTCCAACCTACACTGTGAGTGTTTAAATTATCTATTCAATATAGACAAGAAAAAGACAATAATTTGTGTTACTAGTTTAAGCACAGTATGTTTGTCTATTGTTGTGACTAAGAGGAAGATGCTGAAATCCAGGTAATTCCAAAAGGTTCACATACTTTTTCGTGTGTGTGATAACTAAATAAGGTTTGGGGTGTTAAAACGTTTTCAGTGTAAACTTAAACGTTTAAAACCAGATATAAAGTATGTAGAAAAGATCATGGAGCTGTATATTTTTTTAATAAGATCATCTTTGAGAACTAACAACCACCAGAATAACTGTCTGAAATACATTTTGTTAGAAAGTTTGAGTTACTCAGATAGTATAAGAACACAGCAAGGGCCACGGCAAACTGTGTAGTATTGCAGGAAATTGGCAATAAAACTGTCATTATCTCTCTGCCCCATTGCAAAATGTGTAGAATTGCAGGAAATTGGCAATAAAACTGTCATTATCTCTCTGCCCCATTGAAAAATGTGTAGAATTGCAGGAAGATAACTTTAAAGTAACTACCTAGTGAAAATCAAACCTTTATAAGTTAATATTCTGTTATGTCATACCCAAATAATGTGGTTGACTTGTCCTATACTTGTATTTGTGGTCAAAGCCACTGCAGTGTGTATGTCGGTGGTGGGGAGGGCAGGCGGGTGATCTATTTTTACGCGTGTGTGGTGGAGTGGCAGCTGCGTGCATCAGAGCAGCGTCTGTTTCCTGGCTGAAATAGTTTCAGGCCGATTGTTTGTAAATCCGCACTGAGGCAGCTATTGTCCAACCCCAGCCAGACCCCAGTGAAAGGGCTTGGACAGATCCAACATGTGAACCACGACCTTCGGTCCTGTTCACCCGCATAACCACAGTATCAGCACTCCTAATATACACACAGACCTGGGTCATGTTCACTCGGGAATGTTTGTCTGTTTTCTTCTGTTTGGTGCCTAATAAACATGACATTGGTTGGCATATCTTAGATTGTTAACTTAATAGTTATAAGACATATAGCTAGCAAACAGTAGCGAATTTCATACAAGTCATCCCCTGCAAAGTCATGAAAGAACAATAGCTACTTGCACACTGCTGTTCCCACATGCTTCAAGAGGGCCACCATTGTTCCTGTTCTCAAGAAAGCTAAGGTAACTGAGCCAAACGACTACCGCCCCGTAGCACTCACTTACGTCATCATGAAGTGCTATGAGAGACTAGTCAAGGACCATATCACCTCCACCCTACCTGACACCCTAGACCCACTCCAATTTGCTTACCGCCCCAATAGGTTCACAGACGACACAATCGAAACCACACTGCACACTGCCCTAACCCATCTGGACAAGAGGAATACCTATGTGAGAATGCTGTTCATCGACGACAGCTCAGCATTTAACACCATAGTACCATTAAACTCGTCATCAAGCTCGAGACCCTGGGTCTCGACCCCGCCCTGTGCAACTGGGTACTGGACTTCCTGACGGGCCGTCCCCAGGTGGTGAGGGTAGGTAACAACATCTCCACCCCACTGATCCTCAACACTGGGGCCCCACAAGGGTGCGTTCTGAGCCCTCTCCTGTACTCCCTGTTTACCCACGACTGCGTGGCCATACACTCGACTGCGTGGCCATACACTCCTCCAACTCAATCATCAAGTTTGCGGACGACACTACAGTGGTAGGCTTGATTACCAACAACTACGAGACGGCCTACAGGGAGGCGGTGAGGGCCCTCGGAGTGTGGTGTCTGGAAAATAACCTCACACTCAACGTCAACAAAACAAACAAAGGAAAGGAGATGATTGTGGACTTCAAGAAGCAGCAGAGGGAGCACCCCCCTATCCACATTGACGGGACAGTACTGGAGAGGGTAGTAAGTTTTAAGTTCCTCGGTGTACACATCACGGACAAACTGAATTGGTCCACCCACACAGACAGCGTTGTGAAGAAGGCGCAGCTGAAGAAAGGCTGAAGAAATTCAGGAGGCTGAAGAAATTCGGCTTGTCACCAAAAGCACTCACAAACTTCTACAGATGCACAATCGAGAGCATCCTGTCGGGCTGTATCACCGCCTGGTACGACAACTGTTCCGCCCACAACCATAAGGCTCTCCAGAGGGTAGTGAGGTCTGCACAACGCATCACCGGGGGCAAACTACCTGCCTTCCAGGACACCTACACCACCCGATGTCACAGGAAGGCCATAAAGATCGTCAAGGACAACAACCACCCAAGCCACTGCCTGTTCACCCCGCTATCATCCGGAAGGCTAGGTCAGTAAAGGTGCATCAAAGCAGGGACCGAGAGACTGAAAAACAGCTTCTATCTCAAGGCCATCAGACTGTTAAACAGCCACCACTAACATTGAGCGGCTGCTGCCAACATACTGACTCAACTCCAGCCACTTTAATAATGGAAATTGATGTAAACAATGTATCACTAGGCACTTTAAACAATGCCACTTCATATAATATTTACATACCCTACATTACTCATACCATATGTATATACTGTACTCTGTACCATCTACTGCATCTTGCCTATGCCGTTCTGTACCATCACTCATTCATATATCTTTATGTACATATTCTTTATCCCTTTACACTTGTGTGTATAAGGTAGTAGTTGTGGAATTGTTAGGTTAAATTACTCATTGGTTATTACTGCGTTGTCGGAACTAGAAGCACACGCATTTCGCTACACTCGCATTAACATCTGCTAACATGTGTATGTGACAAATAAATTTGATTTGAATAACAAAATGGCTGACAATTCCCTTGTTTTTCCTTCTTGCAGATCCAAATTTCGTCCGAACATTTCTAACAACCTACAGGTCCTTCTGTAAACCTCAGGAGCTGCTGGGTCTTCTTATTGAGAGGTGAGTATGTTGATGCCATTCTAGGATTGGGCTCCACTGTTATTATTCTATGAACCGCCTTTGTGTCTAATATTGTATCATATTTTTCAAAATCAGATACTTTGCCATTCACTTTGGCAAATGTTTTCAGTCAACAATACATTCGTCTGTGCTCGTTGACTCTGACCTTTGTCAGAACAAAGACAGAGATGTATTCATCATGGACAATATATTCCCATATACATTTTTGAAACGAGGGCTGTCCCCGACTAAAATAATTATTGGTCAAGCGAGAGTCGTCAGTTTTTTTTAGACTAATCGATTGGTCTAAAAAAATATTTAAAAAATCCATATAAAGACACACCCTATGTGTTTTGATAAAATCAACTATGTAGCTTGTCTGATGATTTAAACACACTGTTTGATTAAATAATTAAGACACACAAATGACTCAAGAGGGAGCCAGAGATCAAGATGGCCTCCTCCTCCCGCTGCTGCTGGCCTTCTCATAATTCTGCCTTTACTTTCCTGAAGTTGCCGGTAATAGGCTACACAAGGGGTCGGTAACTTTTTCCATTTGGAGTGCCAATTTATGCCAGCTATTATTTTCAATTAACAGTTTAATTTAATTTATAATAAAGTCTTTGTATCTCAAAATCATTGTCATGTGGTTCATCTAAGTTATATCTAAATGAAAATAATAAACATCTAAAAGTAACTTTTGCCATTGCCAACTATGTAAAAAAAATAGTCTAAAGCCAACAAATAAAAACACTGCAGCCTGCAGGTAGAAAATATCCTGATTTTAAAAAATGTATATCCTATAAATCACTTTGGCTACGCATAGCCTGTCTGCAACGAACTTGAAACATTGTATCAACTAGGCTATCAACTGGATACACCGACGCTCTCGTGCTAGCAAACTTGCAACATTGTAATATTCTGGGCCAGTGAGCTTCCTGGGCCAGTGAGCTTGAGACACAGCTATATGGATAAGAAGTAATCAGGTATTTTGTGACGTTTGCACTGGATCAGAGCATTACATTTTTCCCTTTCATGCTGAGTGCTTATTGAAAGGGAGAGAGATGGATTTTTTTTTATATACATTGAGGAACCATTGTCATTCTCAATAAAAAACACACCTTTACTCACTGTTTGAGGTGAATGTGCGGGAGCACTGGTTAGTCAAGGTAATTGTGGTAACATATATATATGTAGGTAGAGTTAAAGTGACGATGCATAGATAATAACCAGAGAGTAGCAGCAGTGTAACAGAGGGGGGGGGAGACTATGCAAATAGTTTGGGTAGCCATTTGATTAGCTGGTCAGGAGTCTTATGGCTTGGGGGTAGAAGCTATTAAGAAGCCTCTTGGACCTAGACTTGGCGCGCCGGGACTGCTTTCCATGCAGTAGCAGAAAGAACAGTCTGACTAGGGTGGCTATAGTCTTTGATGATTTTTAGGGCCTTCCTCTGACACCGCCTGGTATAGAGGTCCTGAATGGCAGGAAGCTTGGGCCCAATGATGTACTATGTTGTTTAATGCTGAGCTGTATTCAATGAATAGCATTGGTGTTCCTTTTGTCCAGGTGTGAAAGGGCAGTGTGGAGTGCAATAGAGATTGCAGCATCTGTGGGTCTGTTGGTGCAGTATGCAAATTGGAGTGGGTCTAGGGTTTCTGGGATAATGGTGTTGATGTGAGCCATGACCAGCCTTGCAAAGCATTTCATGGCTACAGATGTCAGTGCTACAGGTCGGTAGTCATTTAGGCAGGTTACGTTAGTGTTCTTGGGCACAGGGATTATGGTGGTCTGCTTGAAACATGTTTGTATTACAGACTCAGGCAGGTAGAGGTTGAAAATGTCAGTGAAGACACTTGCCAGTTTGTCAGTGCATGCTCGGCGTACACGTCCTGGTAATCCGCCTTGTGAATGTTGACTTATTTAAAGGTCTTACTCACATCAGCTGCGGAGAGTGTGAGATCACAGTCATCTGGAACAGCATGTTTCATGTTTCAGTGTTATTTGCCTCGAAGCGAGCATAGAAGTAATTTAGTTCCACTGGTAGGCTTGTGTCACTCGTGCAGCTCTCGGCTGTGCTTCCCTTTGTAGTCTGTAATAGTTTGCAAGCCCTGACACATCCGACGAGCATCGGAGCCTGTGTTGTACGATTCGATCTTAGTCCTGTATTGATGCTTCGCCTATTTGATGGTTCGTTGGAGTCACTGTGGGGAAGACGTCCTCAATGCACTTATTGCTAAAGCCAGCTCCTCAATGCCATCGGAAGAATCCCGGAACATATTCCAGTCTGGAACCTCTACTGTCTGGTTAAAGGTGAATTCCAGATTCCACACTGCTGTGTCTTCTCAGTTGTGATTTTGTTTTCTGGAACCTTCTAGGTTTGAAATTCCCGAGCCAAAGCCTACAGAGGCGGACCAGATGGCCATAGAGAACGGAGACCAACCTCTCAGCGCCGAACTCAAGCGATTTCGCAAGGAGTTTGTCCAGCCAGTCCAACTCAGGTACCTCTGCACCCCTCCCCATTTACCACACCTAATTCAAGAGGTTGTGTTCATTAGGGACTATAACAGAAAACATTCAACAACAACAAAAAGTTATTCTTGGACATGTCTGTTTTCTTTCATTTTGGTGCCTAATGAACATGACCTAGGGGTCAACTGTACATCCTGGTTTTCTTGTGATACACTTGGAAGGTAGTCTTGTCCTGATAAGCAGAGAAAGGTTTCAAACATTTTTAATGCTGGGCTGAAACAAAAGCATGCAGTCTTTACATTTTTTTATATATATTTTTTTTTGTTATGCTCCATATACTGTGCTTTCGGGAAGTATTCAGATCCCTTCCCCTTTTCCACTTTTTGTTACATTATAGCCTTATTCTAAAATATATATAATTTTTTTAATGTAAAAATCCTCATCAATTTACACATGATACCGCAAAATGACAAGCGGGCAGATTTATTTGTTTTTTAGGTCAGGATTTGTAGTTAGCGCTCTCTTGCTGGTCTGTAACTGGTATCTTAACTGGTTTTGACCTACTCGCTCTTCCTGCAGGGTATTGAATGTATGTCGCCACTGGGTGGAGCACCACTTCTATGACTTTGAGCGGGACTGTCAGTTACTCAAGTGTCTGGAGGAGTTCATTGCATTGGTGCGAGGTATGTGTGGATAAATTAGGGCAAGGACTTTCTCTTCTTTTGTTGCATATCCTCTTTTTTTTCTTATTTTCATCTCGTCTCTTCCTCTCTCGTATCTCTCCTCTACTTCTCTTCTCTGAGTGATAATCTGCCTCTCTGTGACCCCTCCCAGGCAAGGCCATGAAGAAGTGGGTGGAGTCCATTACCAAGATCATTCAGAGGAAGAAGCAAGCACAGGCCAATGGGCCCAGCCACAACATTACCTTCGAGAGCTCGCCACCTCCCATCGAGTGGCACCTCAGCAAGTCGGGCCAGACAGACCAGTTTGACCTAATGACCCTCCACCCCATTGAGATCGCCCGGCAGCTCACACTGCTCGAGTCCGACTTCTACAGGTAGGCCTACAGTACCGTATTGCAGTCCACGGCAGTTTTTGAATTTTTTAACTCCAGTCCTTTTTGTTCCAGTCCAGTACTAAAGCACCTCAATTTATCACTGGCTTGATGATTCCTTGGATCAGCTGTGTAAGTGGTGGACTAGAGCAAAAATGTGACTCACCACCTGGATTCGGTGCGATGTAGCAAAATTTGAAATGGTGTCTTTTACATACAAAAGTATAGACTCAAAGATAGAAAATGGTTTATCATACACTCTGCTTTGAAAGTTGATGAACTTGTAACACCACTTTTGAGAAAATGGCCCTTGAATGTTTTTGGACACCTACTTGGAGAGCTCTTCTTTGTCTACACCCATTCAGCATTGTTCACACCCTCTTAAGCCTTAACCCAACCCATCTCTTGAAGGATTAAATGTGAGGCCATGTGTTAAACAGAGTGAATATTGTAGTAAACAACTGAGGATTTCAAGACAAAGAGTGCTAAAAGTAGTAGCCTACAATAAGGAAACGCTCCAGCTAAAAATACACTATCTAGTCCTTGTCCTATATCCTAATTTGACTTTGGTGCAGGTCATGTTCTTCACATTACCATCTCTGGTAAAAACACACTATTTCAAATAAAATCTATGTTTTTGTCACATGCACAGGATACAGAAGGTGTAAATGGTACAGTGAAATTGTTACTTGCATATTTGAATAGTAGCAATATCAAAAATAGAAAGGCCAGAATTCTGGAGTTTCCTCTTCACTATTGATGTTGAGACTGGTGTTTTGCAGGTGCTAATGAATTAATGAAGCTGCCAGTTGAGGACTTGTGAGGCGTCTGTTTCTCAAACTAGACACTAATGTACTTGTCCTTTTGCTCAGTTGTGCACCGGGGCCTCCCACTCCTCTTTCTATTCTGGTTAGAGACAGTCTGCGCTGTTCTGTGAAGGAGTAGTACACAGAGTTGTACGAGATCTTCAGTTTCATGGAAATTTCTCGCATGGATTAGCCTTGATTTCTCAGAACAATAATAGACTGACAAGTTTCAGAAAAGAAAGGGCTTTGTGAGCCTGTAATAGAACGCATAAATGCTGATGCTACAGATACTCAACTAGTCTAAAGAAGGCCAGTTTTATTGCTTCTTTAATCAGAACAACAGTTTTCAGCTGTGCTAACATAATTGCAAAAGTGTTTTCTAATGAGCCTTTTAAAATTATAAACTTGGATTTGCTAACACAACCTGCCATTAGAACACAGTAGTGATGGTTACTGATAATGGGCCTCTGTACGTCTACGTAGATATTCCATAAAATAAAATAATGAGTTGTTTCCAGCTACAATAGTCATTTACAACATTAACAATGTCTTCACTGTATTTCTGATCAATTTGATGTTATTTTAATGGACAAAAAAATTGTTTTCTTTCAAAAACAAGGAGATTTCTAAGTGACCCCAAACTTTTGAACGGTAGTATACTTACACATACATACATACATACATTCATGCATGCATGCATGCATGCATGCATGCATGCATGCACACACACACACAAACACACACACACACACACACACACACACACACACACACACACACACACACACACACACACACACACACATACACATACATACATACATACATACATACATACATACATACATACATACATACATACATACATACATACATACATACATACATACATACATACATACATACATACATACATACATGCATACATACAGTTAGTTGAAGTTGGAAGTTTACATACAGTTAGGTTGGAGTCATTAAAACTCGTTTTTCAACCACTCCACAAATTTCTTGTTAACAAACTATAGTTTTGGCAAGTAGGTTAGGACACCGACTTTGTGCATGACACAAGTCATTTTTACAGCATTTGTTTACAGACAGATTATTTCACTTACAATTCACTGTATCACTATTCCAGTGAGTCAGAAATTTACATACTTAAACAGTTGACTGCCTTTAAACAGCTTGGAAAATTCCAGAAAATGATGTCATGGTTTAGAAGCTTCTGATCGGCTAATTGACATAATTGGAGGTGTACTTGTGGATATATTTCAAGGCCTACCTTCAAACTCGGTGCCTCTTTGCTTGACATCATGGGAAAATCAAAAGAAATCAACCAAGACCTCTGAGGGGGAAAAAAGTCTGGTTCATCCTTGGGAGCAATTTCCAAATGCCTGAAGGTACCACGTTCATCTCTACAAACAGTAGTTCACAAGTATTAACACCATGGGACCACGTAGCCGTTATACCGCTCAGGGAGGAGACGCATTCTGTCTCCTAGAGTTGAACGTACTTTGGTGCGAAAAGTGCAAATCAGTCCCACAACAACAGCAAAGGACCTTGTGAAGATGCTGGAGGAAACGGGTACAAAAGTATCCATATCCACAGTAAAACGAGTCCTATATCGATACAACCTGAAAAGTCTGCACCGCAAGGAAGAAGCCACTGTTCCAAAACCACCATAAAAAAGCCAGACTACAGTTTGCAACTGCACAAAGATGGTACTTTTTAGAGAAATGTTCTTTGGTCTGATGAAACAAAAATAGAACTGTTTGGCCATAATGACCATTGTGTTATGTTTGGAGGGAAAAGGGGGAGGCTTGCATGTCGAAGAATACCATCCCAACCGTGAAGCACGAGGGTGGCAACATGGGGAGTGCTTTTCTGCAAGAGGGACTGGTGCACTTCACAAAATAGATGGCATCATGATGTAGACCACAGTCAGGAAGTTAAAGTTGTGGCAAATGGCTTAAGGACATCAAAGTCAAGGTATTGGAGAGACCATCACAAAGCCCTGACCTCAATCCTAAAAAACATTTGTGGGCAGAGCTGAAAAAGCATGTGCGAGCAAGGAGGCCTACAAACCTGACTCAGTTACACCAGCTCTGTCAGGAGGAATGGGCCACAATTCACCCAACTTATTGTGGGAAGCTTGTGGAAGACTACCCAAAACATTTGACCCAAGTTAATCAATGTAAAGGCAATGCCACCAAATACTAATTGTAAACTTTTGACCCACTGGGAATTGATGAAATAAATAAAAGCTTAAATAAATCATTCTCTCTAGTACACTGCTCAAAAAAATAAAGGGAACACTTAAACAACACAATGTTACTCCAAGTCAATCACACTTCTGTGAAATCAAACTGTCCACTTAGCAAGCAACACTGATTGACAATAAATTTCACATGCTGTTGTGCAAATGGAATAGACAACAGGTGGAAATTATAGGCAATTAGCAAGACACCCCCAATAAAGGAGTGGTTCTGCAGGTGGTACCACAGACCACTTCTCAGTTCCTATGCTTCCTGGCTGATGTTTTTGTCACTTTTAAATGCTGACGGTGCTTTCACTCTAGTGGTAGCATGAGACGGAGTCTACAACCCACACAAGTGGCTCAGGTAGTGCAGCTCATCCAGGATGGGACATCAATGCGAGCTGTGGCAAGAAGGTTTGCTGTGTCTGTCAGCGTAGTGTCCAGGGCATGGAGGCGCTACCAGGAGACAGGCCAGTACATCAGGAGACGTGGAGGAGGCCGTAGGAGGGCAACAACCCAGCAGCAGGACCGCTACCTCCGCCTTTGTGCAAGGAGGCGCACTGCCAGAGCCCTGCAAAATGACCTCCAGCAGGCCACAAATGTGCATGTGTCTGCTCAAACGGTCAGAAACAGACTCCATGAGGGTGGTATGAGGGCCCGACATCCACAGGTGGGGGTTGTGCTTACAGCCCAACACCGTGCAGGACTTTTGGCATTTGCCAGAGAACACCAAGATTGGCAAATTTGCCACTGGCGCCCTGTGCTCTTCACAGATGAAAGCAGGTTCATACTGAGCACATGTGACAGAGTCTGGAGACGCCGTGGAGAACGTTCTGCCTGCAACATCCTCTAGCATGACCGGTTTGGCGGTGGGTCAGTCATGGTGTGGGGTGGCATTTCTTTGGGGGGCCGCACAGCCCTCCATGTACTCTCCAGAGGTAGCCTGACTGACATTAGGTACCGAGATGAGATCCTCAGACCCCTTGTGAGACCATATGCTGGTGCGGTGGCCCTGGGTTCCTCCTAATGCAAGACAATGCTAGACCTCATGTGCCTGAAGTGTGTCAGCAGTTCCTGCAAGAGGAAGGCATTGATGCTATGGACTGGCCAACCTGTTCCCCAGACCTGAATCCAATTGAGCACATCTGGGACATCATGTCTCGCTCCATCCACCAACGCCATGTTGCACCACAGACTGTCCAGGAGTTGGCGGATGCTTTAGTCCAGGTCTGGGAGGAGATCCCTCAGGAGACCATCCGCCACCTCATCTGGAGCATGCCCAGGCATTGTAGGGAGGTCATACAGGCACGTGGAGGCCACACTCACTACTGAGCCTCATTTTGACTTGTTTTAAGGACATTACATCAAAGTTGGATCAGCCTGTAGTGTGGTTTTCCACTTTAATTTTGAGTGTGACTCCAAATCCAGACCTCCATGGGTTGATAAATTTGATTTCCATTGATAATTTTTGTGTGATTTTGTTGTCAGCACATTCAACTATGTAAAGAAATAAGTATTTAAGACTAATATTTCAATCATTCAGATCTAGGATGTATTACTTTATTTTTTTTGAGCAGTGTATATTATTCTGACATTTCACATTCTTAAAATAACTGACCTAAGACGGGATTAAATGTCAGGAATTGTGAAAAACTGATTTGAAATGATCTGAAATGTATTTGGCCAAGGTGTACGTAAACCTCCGACTTCAACTGTACACATACACAAACGTGCAGCACCAGCGAGGGGGGACACTTCCCCCACTGATGATGCTGGGCCTGTGGGAACAGCTATGGTGGGCCGTACCGAAGGTTATCCCCTCACCTCTTTCCCACGCTCCGGGGTGAAGTTTCCCCTTGGTACAGATTTATGATCAGCTTCCTCTCTCCCAATTTTAACCCATAACCATTAGTGGGGGAAATTCAGAACTGACCAAAGATCAGCATCTATGGTAACTCAATGTATATACTGTAATAATATCAATTGAAATGTCTATGAATTGAGCCGATCCTCATTAATGTCCCGTAGGTCACTTCATTACTCCCGCTTTGTTTACTACACAAGCTTCTGACTCAGCTGACTTTGTTGTTGAAGTATAAAAACACGAGTTACAAAACGCATTCACAGGGTTGGTTAACTCTTGCTGTTCCTCGGGTCTCCACCGAATTAGGTAAATCCGCTTTTTAGTTTTAATGCGCCCCACTGCTGGAACAATTTACAGCTCTCATTAAAATGGGATGTTCTGTTGCAGTTTAGGGTGTTGATTGAAAACCTAGTTGCTGAAAACTGTAACTGTTTAGGATTCTGTATTTACTTTTTGCGTATTCTTTTTAATATTAACACGTATTTATGCATGTTTAGTTTTAAATGTGTATTTTGTATATTGATGTGTATTGTGTACACGGGCCTCACCTGGAAATGAGACCCTTGGCTACCTGTTAAAATAAAAAAATTAAAAAAATCACTGTGCTCCATTTCCTACGACGAGATTACATCGCACCGGCCTTGTGGCCCAACAATGGTCGCTGGTATTGTCTGAAAATCTTACCACAATTCTGGCGCAGAAAACTCCCTTAGCTGCCAAGACTGGAGTCGGTAGAAGTTTGCACCTAACCACTGACACAAAGTCTGATTTTTTTGTTGTTGTTGTCATATAACTAATAATGGTGGTCCTCTGTGGCTCATATGGTGAAGTTGTGGCTTCAATTCCTGCTGGGATCACATAAACATGCACTATAGTGACTGCATACATTTTTTGTAAGTCTCTTTGAATAATGGCATATAATAGTTTGGGTATATGGTAATCTCCTCCTAGAACTTTGGTTTGGAGCATCTACTTGAAGCGTCAAAGCGACTAACCTCTGCATTATTGTCCTCTCTCTGACTTATATCTACAGGGCGGTGCAGCCGTCAGAGCTGGTGGGCAGCGTGTGGACGAAGGAGGACAAGGAGCTGAACTCGCCCAACCTTCTGCGAATGATCCGCCACACCACCAACCTCACGTTGTGGTTCGAAAAGTAAGAGCACCCATTTTGTTTTTTGGCATCACAATAATATAATAATAATATATGCCATTTAGCAGACGCTTTTATCCAAAGCGACTTACAGTCATGTGTGCATACATTCTACGTATGGGTGGTCCCGGGGATCGAACCCACTACCCTGGCGTTACAAGCGCCATGCTCTACCAACTGAGCTACAGAAGGACCCACAAAGAAGCGGCCCTTGTGAAACGAGACCATGATATTCCTTACACTTGCAGTGTTGACAAAGCATTTTCTATGATGAATTTATGGCATGATAAAGTATGTTATGTAGCTCGATGTATACTGAACAAAACTATAAACACAACATGTAAAGTGTTGGTCCCATGTTTCGTGAGCAGAAATAAAATATCCCAGAAATTTTCCGTGAGCACAAAAAGCTTATTTCTCTCAAATGTTGTGCACAAATGAGTTTACATCACTGTTAGTGAGCATTTCTCCTTTGCCTAGATAATCCATCCACTGACAGGTGTGGTATATCAAGAAGCTGATTAAACAACATGATCATTACACAGGTTCACCTTCTGCTGCGGACAATTAAAGGCCACTCTAAAATGTGCAGTTTTGTCACACAACACAATGCCACAGATATCTCGAGTTTTGAGGGAGCATGCAATTGGCATGTTGACTGCAGGAATGTCTACCAGAGCTGTTGCCAGAGAATTGAATGTTCATTTCTCTACCATAAGCCGTGTCCAACGTCATTTTAGAGAATTTGGCAATATGTCCAACTGGCCTCACAACCGCAGACTACGTGTAACCACGCCAGCCCAGGACCTCCACATCCGGCTTCTTCACCTGCGGGATCGTCTGAGACCAGCCACGTGGACAGCTGATGAAACTTAGGAGTATTTCTGTCTATTAAAGCCCTTTTGTGGGGGGAAAACGAATTATGATTGGCTGCCATGGATGGGCCTGGGAGGGCATAGGCCCACCCACTTGGGAGCCAGGCCCACCCATGGCTGCGTCCTTGCCCAGCCATGTGATATCCATAGATTATTACCTAATGAAATTGTTTCAATTGACTGATTTCCTTATATGAACTGTAACTCAGTAAAATCGTTAATTGTTGCATGTTGCGTTTTTGTTCAGTATAGTTATGTCATGTCATTTAGTGCACTGCATACAGGTGTTACGAATGCTTTATGTAGGTGGCAGAATTGAACCCTAAATAAGGCTGAGATTACTCCTATCCTCCCCATATTGATTCTCAAGTTGAAAAGGAAAGAAACCATTTGGGACTGTTTTTTTGTGTATGAGCTGCTAATCCCTGTCTGATTTCATGTGTGATATCACACCAGGCTTGATATCTCCAGAGACTTCCTGGTTTAGTTTTCAGGGGCCAATATTTGCAATGTACCAATATGTATTTTCTTTCCCCCCACTTACCTTACACTTTCTCATCCACCAGCTGTGGAAATGAAATGACTGAACTATGCAGACCTGAGTCATGTTTATTAGGGCTTGCAGCAAAAAAAAACTTTTTGCAATTCAAAACAAAAAGGTAGTCCCTCACTGTTTGTCAGTTGTCCGTTTAGTCCCTAATGAACACGGCCCTGGCCCTTGGGTTTAAGTAGCATTTTTTTTTCTCAATGTACTACGTTCTCCACAGGTGTATCGTAGAGACGGAGAACCTGGAAGAGCGGGCAGCGGTGGTGGCGCGTATCATCGAGATCCTGCAGGTGTTCCAGGAGCTCAACAACTTCAACGGCGTGCTCGAGGTGGTCAGCGCCATGAACTCTTCGCCCGTCTACCGGCTAGACCACACCTTCGAGGTGATGAAGGCCTGGAGGGGGTTCTTTCTGCAAGATTCTTTGAAGTTGTTGTTAGGAAATGGTGTGATAACTGTCTTGGTACTTTATGGCATTGCATGAATCCAATGAAAATTGCAGTACCAAATTAAGTGCCTAGTGTTGATGAGTATTGTAATTAGTAAGTCTCTACGTTGAGGTAACATAAAATTACAGATTTCTTATCAATAGAATGCATGGCCCAATGTGCCTCTGTGTACCATAGAGACACATCTGTAGGGCGAAATAAATACAATTGTTTTGACTGAACTTTCGGCCCCTCTCCAGCAAATTCCAAGCCGACAGAGGAAGATTCTGGAGGAGGCCCATGAACTGAGCGAGGACCACTACAAGAAGTACCTGGCAAAACTGCGCTCCATCAACCCCCCCTGTGTCCCCTTCTTTGGTATGCTCTAGAGCAGTGTTTCTCAACCTTTTTGATACCAGGGACGAGGAAGCTATGGTCCTTTTTGTGTCAGGGACTCACAAGTAATGTACCGTTTTTATTTTGTACACAGCAGTACTGTGTATCGAAGACAATTTCCCCCTCGGGAACATTAAAGTTGATCTTGTCCTATGCTATCCTAAGCTAGGGTTTTTCCTCCTTGAAGGACCGCTTACATTAGAACTAGTGTTGGTTAACAATTTTGGGGACCGGCCGGCAACATTCCAC
Source organism: Oncorhynchus gorbuscha (assembly GCF_021184085.1). Lineage (NCBI taxonomy): Eukaryota > Metazoa > Chordata > Actinopteri > Salmoniformes > Salmonidae > Oncorhynchus > Oncorhynchus gorbuscha. The sequence continues at coordinate 20,590,219 of NC_060198.1, forward strand.
GAACCGGTGCCAGTCTATCGACATCATTGCTCCACTCTCATGTATTTTTTCTCTCTCTAACTCTCCTCAGGGATCTACTTGACGAACATCCTGAAGACGGAGGAAGGCAACCCTGACTTCCTGAAGAGGCATGGCAAGGAGCTGATCAACTTCAGCAAGCGACGGAAAGTGGCAGAGATCACCGGGGAGATCCAGCAGTACCAGAACCAGCCCTACTGCTTACGGGTGGAGAGCGATATCCGGGTGAGGAGCAAAAACAGTGATGTCGCATGTTCCATTGAAGTTGGTCACCACTCTATGGCCAGCCTGCATAGTCAACATTTTTTTAGATATTGGCATACTTTCCAGCTTTGCAGCATGGTCCAACCCATCAACGTTTCACAAATACCATTTAGTTACGTGGAATATGAATGGGTATAAATATGATTAAACAAGGGAGTAATATAAGTAATATATCACCTCATTTGGCCTGTTTCCTTTCACGATTTCATCTCTACAGTTCCCATGTACATTTGACAGTTTTCCAAGTCTTAGCAACCTCTTAGTTTTTGATTAGATATACATTTAGTGCTGATCCCTAGCTTAAACTTTAGTCTCATTGACATCAATGCTTAGAATTCATTGCTTAGTAGAGAGTTACTGCCACTCAGCTCCCGACATGTACTAGTTGGTTATTTATCCAATTGTCCCCAATCACCCACACCCTTGTCTATAGTCATTAGGACAACAATATATACTTCTCAATGGATCTGTCTTTCTGACGACTCTGTTTCTCTCATTTGTGTTAAACAGAAGTTCTTTGAAAACCTCAATCCAATGGAGGACAAGGCAGAGAAGGAGTTTGCTGACTATCTGTTCAACAAGTCGCTGGAGATTGAGCCTCGGAATGCCCGGTCGTTGCCTCGATTTGTAAGTGTCCCTCTCCCTTCTTACGATTCACATGATTATCCTCTCTCGGACTCCCTATGCCATTTGATCAGTTATTGTATTTCAAACCTTTGTTAGAATGACATTGAAACTTCATGAGTTTTTGTCCACTATTCATTGTTTTACATTTGAGTCATTTAGCTTTTTCGTACTGGCCCCCCGTGGGAAACGAACTCACAACCCTGGCATTGCAAGTGTCATACTCTACCATCTGAGCCACGGGACCACACTGAGCCACACTTAAGCATGTGTGGCTCCCTGTAATGCTCTTAAGCAGTGGCGTCTCGTAAAAATTCCAACAAGTGGGGCTGTTGCAAACTGGCAATAGGTAGCTGACAAATAAGTCCACATTTCCAAATGGAATAAGTAGGCTACTGCAAATGTTCAACTTTAACTTATTTGCTAGACGTACAAGCATGTGGGAATACAATAACAGACAAAAACGTGTGGTAGTTTAATTCTAACTAATGTCATGTCTTGTTTGAGCTTTGCTGAAACAGCTGTTTGACAGTGTCATCTTCTGTGTCTGCGCTCACTTCATACTTTGACAACATTGCAGTGTTTTGATCATCGCCATCTTGTGTACAGAGTTATAATTGCAAACCAGGGGCTCTTTGGATAGGTTCAATAAGAGTGGCTAAAATCCTATGATAACCTCAAGGGGTATAGGGATAACTTTAAATTGCATTGAATGAGGTGGCTTGAGAAGCTCTCTGGAATGCTGGAACTACGCTGCCAACTACAGCAGCACATTTTATTTTTTTAAACTCAATTTGTAATCTAAATGCAGTTATTTATATACACAAACTTGATATTATTACAATATTTGATCATTATATAAATTTTTATAAATCCATTTTTATCTCATTGCTGCCAGGTTGGGCGGCGTCCGAGTGCCCTCTATGGACGCAACGCCCCTGCTATTAAGGTAGAAAAAAGACTGAACATTTGTCAGCAGAATTTATACCTCTAACAATTACAGGTAGCTGCCAAAATAAAGGACCCACTTGAGTAAATGAGGGATATAAAGTAAATTGAAAGCAGTTGCTTCCCCACAGGTGTTCCTGAGCTTATTACGCAATTAACATACCATCATGTTTAGGGTCGTGTATAAAAATGCTCAGTTTCCCATTATTTTGGCTACCATGGCTAGAAGAAGAGAGAGGTGACTTTGAAAGGAGGATATAAATGGTGCATAGAGGGTTTAAAGGGTGTGTGTGTCAGTCACGGCTTGTGGTGGCCCAACGCCCTATTAATACACTTTATGTTGGTGTTGGTTTATTTTGGCAGTTACCTGCAGGTAACACACTAACCAGATAGTCCCCCAATCTCTGACATTAATTACCAGAACCAGCAGTACTTGAGGGCTGAGAGTCTGCAGTTGAGTAGCCCTGACATTGTAGCAGTGTTGCCCTGACCCCTCCTTCAACTCCCCCCTCTCCCTGTCTCCTTCCAGCCCAAGAAGTACAACTGCCCGCTCAAGTCCCCCGGCGTGCGCCCGTCCTCGGTGCGCCCGGGCACCATGCGACATCCGACGCCACTGCAGAATGAGCCGCGCAAGATCAGCTACAGCCGCATCCCTGATAGCGAGATGGAGAGTGCCGCCTCTGCACCCAACTCGCCGCGCACGCCCCTCACGCCGCCGCCAGCCTCGGCTGCCTCCAGCTCCACAGATATCGGCAGCGTGTTCGACTCGCCCCAGGGCCCCTCCAGCCCCTTCCACTCCAGTAGGTGGTCCTTCAAGCTGGACGAGGGAGCAGGTTGGGTGGGGATTGTGGAGGAGGGAGGATAGGTTGGGTGGGAGCGTAGCTAGAGCTTATAGAGAAAGTGTTTGTTAAACACAGTTTGAGATTTTCCTTCCGCCTCAGTCTCTCATTCTCTCAGGGCCTTCTCTCTCTTCTCTTTTTTTCTACTCCTGCCTTTTCCTCCATCCAGACTGCGACAGCATCTTTGCCCAGGTCTCCTTACCACACGGCCCACGTTAGTATGACCCTCAAAGCCTTCCTGTTGTCAGTGTCCCCTCACTACCCATCCACCCACACCCCATACAAACTACTACATCAACCCACCCCCATTTCTCACTCATTCTGACCCTCCCAAGCCCTTACTTGCCTCTCCCTACCCGCATGCAACTGACATCCACCTCATTGCTCCCATCTCCCCTCACCATTGCCCCTGTCCGTCTCCATGGCAAAGAATGCTCTGTTGTCTGTGTGTGTTTTCAAGTAGACGTTGCCCACAGAAACAGATCTAGGATCAGCTCTAAATCCTGGGGGCAGGCAAATGCAAGTAATCTGGGTAGCCAATTGATTAGATGTTCAATCGTATGGCTTGGGGGGAAAAGCTGTTTAGAAGCCTCTTGCACCTAGACTTGGCGCTCCGGTACCACTTGCCGTGCTGTAGCAGAGAGAACAGTCTGGCAGGAAGCTTGGCCACGGTGATAACTGGGCCGTATGCACTACCCTCTGTAGTGCCTAGCATTCGGAGGCCGAGCACTTGCCATACCAGGCAGTGACGCAACCCATCAGGATGCTCTTGATGGTGCAGCTGTGTAGAACCTTTTGAGTATCTGAGGACCCATGGCAAATCTTTTCAGTCTCCTGAGGGGGAATAGGTTTTGTCATGCCCTCTTCACGACTGTCTTGGTGTGTTTGGACCATATTAGTTTGTTGCTGATGTGGACACCAAGGAACTTGAAGCCCTCAACCTGCTCCACTATAGCCCCGTCGATCAGAATGTGGGTGTGCTCGGTCCTCATTTTCCTGTAGTCCACGATCTTCTCCTTTGTCTTGATCACGTTGAAGGAGAGGTTGTTGTCGTCCTTGCACCACACGGTCAGGTCTCTGACCGCCTCCATATAGGCTGTCTCGTTGTTGTCGGTGATCAGGCCCTACCACTGTTGTCATCGGAAAACTTAATGATGGTGTTGGAGTCGTGCCTGGCTGTGCAGTCATGAGTGAACAGGGAGTACAGTAGGGGACTGAGCACGCACCCTTAACGCACCCTTCCTTCCCTTAGTGATGAGCTTTGAGGGCATTATGGTGTTGAACGCTGAGCTGTAGTCAATGAACAGCATTCTCACGTAGGTATTCCTTTTGTCCGGGTGTGAAAGGGCACTGTGAAGTGCAATAGCGATTGCATCATCTGTGGATCTGTTGGGGAGGTATGCAAATTGTAGTGGGTCAAGTGTTTCTGGTATAATGGTGTTGATGTGAGCCATGACCAGCCTTTTAAAGCACTTCATGGCTACAGACGTGAGTGCTTCGGGTCTGTAGTCATGTAGGCAGGTTACCTTAGTCCCTGCGCCCAAGAACACTATGGTGGTTTGCTTGAAACATGTTGGTATTACAGACTCAGACAGGGAGAGCTTGAAAATGTCAGTGAAGACACTTGTCAGCGCATGCTCGGAGTACACGTCCTGGTAATGATGCTCTTGTACATGTTTCAGTGTTACTTGCCTCGAAGCGGGCATAGAAGTAATTTAGCTCCTCTGGTAGGCTCGTGTCACTGGGCAGTTCTTGGCTGTGCTTCCCTTTTGTAGTCTGTAATAGTTTGCAATCCCTGCCACATCCAATGTGCGTCGGAACCGGTGTAGTAAGATTCGAGCTTAGTCCTGTATTGACGCTTTGCCTATTTGATGGTTCGTCGGGGAGCATAGCGGGATTTCTTATAAGCTTCCGGGTTAGAGTCCCGCTCCTTGAAAGAGGCAACTCTACCCTTTAGCTCAGTGCAGGTTGGGGTATGTACGTACAGACAACGTCATCAATGCACTTATTGATGAAGCCAGTGACTGATGTGGTGTACTCCTCAATGCCATCAGAGGAATCCTGGAACATATTCCAGTCTGTGCTAGCAAAACAGTCCTGTAGCTTAGCATCTGGTTCAGGTCCGGGATCTGGCTGGGCCACTCAAGGACATTCAGAAACTTGTCCTGAAACCACTCCTGCATTGTCTTGGCTGTGTGCTTAAGGTTGTTGTCCTGTTTGAAGGTGAACCTTCACCCCAGTCTGATACTCTTTTCCAGTGCATACAGGACTTCGTCAAGGATCTCTGTACTTTGCTCCGTTAATCCTTTACTCGTTCCTAACTAGTCTTCCAGTAACTGCCACTGAAAGAAAATCCCACAGCATGATGCTGCTACCACCATGCTTCACCGTTGGGATGGTGCCAGGTTTCGTCCAGACGTGACACTTGGCATTCAGGCCGAAGAGTTCAATCTTGGTTTCACCAGACCAGAGAATCTTGTTTCTTATTTTCTGAGAGTCTTTAGGTGCCTTTTGGCAAACTCCCAAGTGGGCTGTCATGTGCCTTTTTACTGAGGAGTGGCTTCCATCTTGCAACTCTACCATAAAGCCTGATTGGTGGAGTGCTGCAGAGATAGTTGTTATTCAGGAAGTTTCTCCCATCTCCACAGACTAACTTTAGAGCTCTGTCAGTGACCATCGGGTTCTTGGTCACCTCCCTGACCAAGGCCCATCTCCCCCGATTGCTCTGTTTGGCCGGGTGGCCAGCTCTGGGAAGAGTCTTGGCGTTTCCAACCTTCCATTTAAGAATGAGGCCACTGTGTTCTTGGGGACCTTCAATGCTGCAGAATTGTTTTGGTACCCTTTCCCAGATCTGTGCCTCGAAACAATCCTGTTTTCGCTTTGCCATTATGGGGTATTTTGTGTAGATTGAGGATTATTATTGTTGTTGTTTTTTTTTTTAGAATAAGGTCTGGAATACTTTTTGAATGCACTGTATAGTTAGTAGCAGTTGTATGTTGTAGAACCCGTAATATTAGGCATCATTGAAGTTGGTTGACGTGATTGCGTCCTCAAACATAATACTTCAGTGTTGTCTTTGTATACACTTCCTGAAAGAGTTTATATTACCCATCCATTCATCATCCTCTATTCTCTTATTTTTTTTTTCATTTTCTGTGATTTCAATGCTTGTATTTACTCCATTCTTCTTGGGCCTGAATGTCTTCAGTTCGTCTCTTTCTTTGAAATGAATGTGTGATTTATAACCTAGAAAACAGTCAAGTGCCAGGCAAAAGAGAGAACCCCCAGACACTGTTGGCCATCCCTGAGTTGTAGAGTCCTGTATGGGATGAATTGGATTTAAATATGTGTAATTACTGTCTTCTTGTAAAGGCTTAATTTAAGTTAACCTGATTTCCTTCTTTTCCAGGGTCCTCCTCGGTTTCCTCCATGGTGAGTTTCCACAGGAACACTGAAGACACCACCGTGCCCCCGCCTGTGCCCCCTCGCAGACGCCCCGAATCCGCCCCCGCTGAATCTTCCCCTTCGAAGGTGACTCTATTTTTACCTGTTTGCTACCTAAGGTTTTCTGAGACTCAGTGCAAGAGGCATCACTGCAGTCCCTGGTTTGAATCCAGGTTGCATCACATCCGGCCGTGATTGGGAGTCCTATAGGGCGGTACACAATTGGCCCAGCGTCGTCCGGGTTTGGCCGTCATTGCAAATAAGAATTTGTTCTTAACTGACTTGTCTAGTTAAATAAAAGTATAAACAATGCCGTTTTAAAAAATACCTTAAAACTAATAAAAGTAACAAATAATTAAAGCGCAGCAGTAAAATAACAATAGTGAGGCTATATACAGGGGGTACTGGTACAGAATCGATGTGCGAGGGCACCGGTTAGTCGAATCATTAGGATGTTTCTTGATTGATTGATTCTAGAGTTTAGATGTGGAATGCTAAATATCCAATGAAACACAACAAATTTCCACTGCTAGTCATTTCTTGAGATTTTAGATGACATTTTTGAGAGTTTGTCGAGTCTTCATAACGTTTGTGCTTCTCCTTCTTTCTCCTTTTCCACCTGCACGTCTCTCACATTCCAGATGATGTCAAAGCACTTGGACAGCCCCCCCGCCATCCCCCCACGGCAGCCCACCACCACCAAGGTCTACTCGCCTCGCTACTCGCTCTCAACCGAGCGCACCTCCGTGTCGGAGCCACCTGACAGCCCACCCACCCTGCCACCGCGGGAGCCCGTGAGAACGCCGGACGTCTTCTCCAGCTCAAACAGTCCCCTGCACCTGCAGCCACCCCCGCTGGGCCGCATCCGCAGCAGCGAACCCACGCTGAGCCAGACCTTCTTCCCACCCTCGCCGTTCAGCCCGCTCACCCCGCCGCCGCCCCAAACTCCCTCGCCCTCGCTGGGGCCCAGCGGCCCAGACTGCTGCAGCGACTCAGCCCTCCTCCCTCTGGGGGGTGCAGCTGGCCCCCCTGTGCCCCCTCGCCAGAGCACCAGCAGTGCCGCTGCCCAAGCTATCCCCAAGCTCCCTCCCAAAACATACAAAAGGGAGTCGGTGTCACACCCGTCCCTAGTGCATCGGGACGGCCCACCCCTACTGGAGAATGCCAACCCCTCTTAAAAATAAATATGTGATATGGGGGAAATCACTAAACACTAAAGACTTTAGACTTGAACAAAAACAAAATTGAATTGTGATGTCGACTTTAAGAAAAAAAAGGCAATGCCAGTGTAGGTTCTTAGCTACCTGGAAAAATAATCATGTGCCCTTGTAAAAAAAAAAAAAACTTAACCGAATGATGATTGTCCTTTTTCATTTGTGCAGACCATTGGAGACTCCCTATAAAAACCCTTTTGGGGGGGTATCTTACTGTTTGCTTGTTTTGTTGTGTGTTTGTATGTACAGTATGTTTGTCATCGTCCAATGTTTATTTCATTTGGTTTATTATTTTTTTTAAAGTGAATCGATTGCAGCATTACTTGTCAATGAGCTCGGTGGCCTACACATGCACATACAGCTTGATCCATAATAAACCTTGAACCAGGACCACACAAGTCCACCGCACGCTGGAGGATGGAAAGATAAAGACTGTAGACCAGTTTGAACAGACTCCAGGAGAAATCCACAAACTTAATAGTGTTTTAACTCACTGTGTATGGGCTAAATAATCTACTAAAATGGCCCATGTTGACCAGAGACAGACCAGAGAGAACTCGAGCTATCTCAGTGTTGTAAAACCCATTTCAACTCCCCAATAACAAATGTCTGCCGTTCAATCCACCTCACTCAGATTGAAAAAGGGACTTGGGAAATCATGTTGTTAAATGGTGTTTAAGGCTTTGTGTAGAGACTGAGTCCGAGGCAAACGTTTATTTTTTTTGTGCCAGTAGATCGACCAGAGTACCATGATTTAAGGCAGGGTTGCCCAAACTTGGTCCTGGCCCCCCTGGGTGCACGTTTTGGTTTTTGCCCTAGCACTACACAGCTGTTTCAAATAAGCAAAGCTTGATGAGTTGGGTAATTGAATCAGATGTGCAGTGAGAGGGCAAGAAACTAAATTTTGGGGGCCCGGGACCGAGTTTGAGAAACCCTGATTTAAGGTACCCATCCACACCAAAGAGGTACTTTTCAAGCATTCAAGAAACACAAGAAGTGATTGTTCTTAAGTTTTTGTTAGTACTTTTATGTTCTGATTTATTTCTGCCAATGAGTATGTAAAGAAATTATGATTGACGTCTTTAAACAAGGGAATAAAAGTGTTTCTACCACCTATAAAACGAGTGAAGAGCGGCTAACGTCCTGAAGGCCCTGTTAGAATATATTTGTTTAATGATTCCTTCCTTCCACGGCGTGGTCACTGATCTGACATGACTGAAGCTGATCGGGTTATGTACTGAAGACCTTGCTCTCTCAGTAATATCATAAAGAGTCTGTATGGAAATTTAATTGTTTACCTCAAATTTCAGCTTGAGTCTTGCCTGGATTGGGCATTTACACATTTTAAGTTTTTTACATTTCTGTCATTTAGCAGACGCTCTTATCCAGAGCAATTTACTGTAGTGAGTGCATTCATTTTTTTCATACTTTTTCGTACCTGTCCCCCGTGGGAATCAAACCCACAACCCTGGCATTGCAAGTGCCATGCTCTACCAAATGAGCCACACGTTATAATTGCTTAACTCATGAAACCACACAGTCCTTAAAGGAAGGATGAAGGGATACCTTTTAAAGCATCCAAAAAGGGCCATAGCAAAATGCAGTTAAATAGCTGGGCATGAATACAGTACATTTAATCACAGGTAGACCACATTCCAGTCAAATGTTACTAACTCGTTAGTGGATGGTCATACAGTAACAGTACATCTTGAATAGACAAGTTTAATTACGAGAACAATAGCCTGTGAGTTTGGCAATAGTTTATATATAGAAAATCAAACAATTAAGTGTACTTCTGAGTCATTTTGGTTTATTTGAACATGTACAAGTGTTCCATCTTCAGTTTATACTATGGTTTGTTCTCTAGGGTCAAAATGTGAGCTGTGAGTCACCCAAAGTACACTGTGTATGGAATAGGGTGCCATATTTATGGACCCTGGTCAAAAGTAATGCACTATATAGGGAATAAGGTGCCGTTTGAGATGCACTCATGATGAATAGCCTAAAGTAATTAATCTGGGTTTGTTGTCTTCATTGTAATAATTCTTGGCTATTCTCCCTGGTTTCTTCCCATTGAACTAAATTCCATAGGGCCATCCTGTCAGTTGCTTTCAAAAAAACATGTTATTTTTCTGGCCCATACACTATGTAATGGTTGGAGTTTGAGAGTCATAGAAACAGAATGACTAGAACGTGCATTCACATTCAAGTCACGTTACGCGATGTGTCAACTGACGGCAATATCAGTGCACCAATATTCCATCTAGGAAAGTAATGATTACCTTTTAAGGAATTAGCAACCAGGTTGTATGTGTGAACTGTATGTATGTGATAATCTCATTCACAGTGACCTTGTGTTTACCAGCAATACTGTGAAAAAGCCTTGGCAACAGTAGGTCTCTTTAACCCACAACACATTGATGCAGTGTCCGAAATGCAATAATTGTGCCACGTTGGGAATGAACATACACTGGGGCAAAAAAGTATTTAGTCAGCCACCAATTGTACAAGTTCTCCCACTTAAAAAGATGAGAGGCCTGTCATTTTCATCATAGGTACACTTCAACTATGACAGACAAAATTAGGGGAGAAAATCACATTTGTAGGATTTTTTTATGAATAAGTATTTGTATTGTATAAGTATTTGGTCAATAACAAAAGTTTATCTCAATACTTTGTTTATATACCCTTTATTGGCAATGACAGAGGTCAAACGTTTTCTGTAAGTCTTCACAAGGTTTTCACACACTGTTGCTGGTATTTTGGACCATTCCTCCATGCAGATCTCCTCTAGAGCAGTGATGTTTTGGGGCTGTTGCTGGGCAACACGGACTTTCAACTCCCTCCAAAGATTTTCTATGGGGTTGAGATCTGGAGACTGGCTAGGCCATTCCAGGACCTTGAAATGCTTCTTACGAAGCCACTCCTTTGTTGCCCGGGCGGTGTGTTTGGGATCATTGTCATGCTGAAAGACCCAGCCACGTTTCATCTTCAATGCCCTTGCTGATGGTAGGCTTTGTTACTTTGGTCCCAGCTCTCTGCAGGTCATTCACTAGGTCCCCCCGTGTGGTTCTGGGATTTTTGCTCACCGTTCTTGTGATCATTTTGACCCCACGGGGTGAGATCTTGCGTGGAGCCCCAGATCGAGGGAGATTATCAGTGGTCTTGTATGTCTTCCATTTCCTAATAATTGCTCCCACAGTTGATTTCTTCAAACCAAGCTCCTTACCTATTGCAGGTCTACAATTTTGTTTCGGGTGTCCTTTGACAGCTCTTTGGTCTTGGCCATAGTGGAGTTTGGAGTGTGACTGTTTGAGGTTGTGGACAAGTTCTGATAACAAGTTCAACAAGTTCAAACAGGTGCCATTAATACAGGTAACGAGTGGAGGACAGAGGAGCCTCTTAAAGAAGAAGTTACAGGTCTGTGAGAGCCAGAAATCTTGCTTGTTTGTAGGTGACCAAATACTTATTTCCCACCATAATTTGCAAATAAATTCATTAAAAATCCTACAATGTGATTTCTGGATTTTTTCTAATTTTGTTGAAGTGTCCCTATGATGAAAATTACAGGCCTTTCTCATATTTTTAAGTGGGAGAACTTGCACAATTGGTGGCTGACTAAATACTTTTTTGCCCCACTGTATACTGCTGACCATGACTTCCAAGCATTTAAGTCGACTGCAGCAGTGAGATGTGGAGTCAGGTAAAATTAGATGAGTAAATTCATTTGTTTCACTGCTATGTTGAGTTAGAATGTGAACAGAGACTCATATTTGACTCACGTTAAACTACATACACACACTTAGGTTAGAAATAGCCCATTTAGCCATTAGCCGGGGAGCTTCGAGGATAAGTTCTAGGGGATCATTTGGTTGACTGATTGTTAGAGTTGTACTGAAGGTCCTGACTCAGTGCAGCTGGTCACTTAGAGACTGGCTAATGTGTGTGATTTGAGTGTATCTGATAGTATTGGGAGTTGATGACGCAGTTTCAGGGGGAACCTTTAATCAAACGACACATCCCATGCACAGCTGGAGTCTTTCAAAGCAGTAACTTCCGAGCACAACCTTCCATCGTCTTGTCCAATCAGGCTTCCTGCAACCAGGGGCTGATCCTGCCGGGAGCTCAGCAACCAACCTCAGTCCACAGCCGGGGGCTGGCCACTCATACCCTACTACCACCCTTTCCAACATGTTTGTCAGATGGCGAGAAGCCTGACATGACTGACCTTGGTTTATCTGGAATGACGCCACTAGTCTGTGTCCCTCTTGCCAATAGTCTATACATGTGTTATGATTGATTCCTTATTAAAGTATACATATGTATACCCTTTATCTGTTTACACTAATGGTTTTACCATCTGTTAAATAGTGTGCAGTGTGTGTATTGACACAGTGTTACTTGTGTGTGTGTTTGTTGATACTCCTGTGTGTTTCAAATGTTTGCCTCTATGAGGGGGGTAGTCCTTCTCTTTCTGCTTTCTCTCTGGGCTGGCGACAAGATGGACGCTCTGATCAGTGAAGCAAATTTAGCAAAACTGATTACAGAGATGCAAAAGTGAGTGCTTCTCTGTTTTGCTGTAATCATATAATCTCTGTTTTATTACCACACTTCTTATGACCCAAAGAAACCCATACATTACTATACTATAGGGAATTGTCCCCAATCTCTACAAATAAGGTCAACCAAAGTATGTGCTTTGTGTTCTCCCCTCTGTGTCTCGTTTTTTCTGCTGTTCTGGGTTCGGACTGCAAAATCGTCAGTATGACATGGCTGTGTCTGGACGTTGGATTGATTGTGACGACTGCTGTTCATCGAATGATTAACTGTTTATAATTACGTGATTAAATTAATCAGGTAATTATTAACTCAGTAACCTGGGGCACCATGGAAAAGTTTGGTGTTATTAAATTTCTATTTGCCAAATTAACTCAGAATATATATATATATTTTTTTTTTACAACAGCCGCTAATTAATTAATTTCCTCATTCTCATTCTGAACGTGGCATAATCCGGGAATTTTCTCAAACACGAGTCCCACTAAATAAGACTGTCCCACACCGGTTGAGTTGATTATTTATTTACTAACAAGCTAAAATGATATAAGATGCACATACACAAACACACAGTCTAGGCTATTGATTAGAACTTAGTACAATGAAACAGGTCCCTAGCGGGCCAACACAATATGACACGTGTTACACAAAATGGGGATTTAAAAATAGAGAGAAAAAGAGTGCACAAGAGAAAAGCACACTTGGGTACATTTGTAAATGATTATTTTAACCCTAACCTTGCCCCGAACGGCCGCTCTTATGGGTCAGAATATAATGATGTAAAGGTCGAAGGTGTGTCGAAGGTCTCTGATGGGGTATCTCTTCATGGACCGGGATCGCCTTCTCTGATGGCATCACTTCTATTGTTCTGATTGTCCACACGTTGACAGTGTCCTTTGTCTTAATGGTCTGTTTTCTTGCCCTTGTTCTGAAAAGGGGTCTTCTGAGGACAGCCAGCCATGTAGCTCAGGGCTCCGACGTAGGAGTGAAAACAGTTTAGACACATGATTCCTTGGAGAGTGGTAACCGGGTGGTCCTGCTTGAATTCACACCCTTAGAAACAACTACTCATCCATAGCATAGATTGTTAAAAGGTTCCTTTGTCTTCAACCTCGTGTTGCGTTTTGAGGTTACAGCTAATCGGACCTTGGCTGCAGCTCGTGGTCATCTAGTCATAATGTTAATTCTTAACCTACATGTTTTATACCATTGGGTCAGAAATGGGTGTTCCGCCTCCAATTTAGACAAACTTCACATTTCATCTTTACAAAAACTTTCTCTTTGATCTGGACATTTTCCACACAACGCACATTATGCAAACATCAGGTACATATTGTGAAAACTCTTCAAATTACAATGTTTTTGTAATAACGTCATTTAACTTGTAATAACATAACAAAAACATCATTTTCATATTCCATCTATTGTCATTACAACCATTTTGGCTGTCGAAACACAAGTCCATTTATTGCATGTTACTGTTCTGAGGTAGGTTCTCCATAGGCCCATCATACATTCCATTCCTCCAAAGTGAAAGGACAAAGGGATTTTGTTTGCTGCCTTAAGATATACAATGGGCGTGAGGTGTCCTAAAAAAAACACCTCCATAGCTCTCGATCTCTCCCCCTCTTGTAGGAGTGTGGTCCACCTGACCCGAACAGGCCAGTCATGACAGTCCCCCTCTAGTGGGTTAAACTTGGAAGGATTCTGCATGTTGCAACACACCATATGACCATCAGCTTTCCTGGTTTGTGGATCATTGTAGCAGTCCCCTCCTGGTGATTTACCCTGGTAGGATTTCTGCCAGCTGCAGATCACCACCAGAATGGACATGGGAGGTCCAGCGTTGGCTCTGTGTTCCCAGTTGTCCGGTTGTCCCGGCTAGTGGATCTAGGCAGTAACTTGGGCAGATGTTAATAACGCACCACACTCAGTCAATACGTCATTACATTTCTTCCCCAAATGAGCGCCGTTGTGGCTCTAACTGGTGGTTGAATGGGGAACTTGTTTATGGCTCTATCACTTCCTAAATGTCAAAGGAAATGAAACAAAATGAATAAAAACATAAACAAGAGATAAACAAAATATAGCTACCACACTTTATTCATCTAATTTGGACTATGTGTTATGCAGGTGAATGAGGACCCAAAAGCGACTTGGCGAAAACAGAGTCTTTAATCCAGTAAAGTAAAAATACAATCATAAAGCACAATTTCCACTCGTAATGACGAGAACAGACTGGAGACTCGATCTTGAACTGCAGGTTGCCTCGGGAAGGCACTTGAACGTAGCAGACTCAGACACCTGCTCACCACGCAGCATCTGAGGGAAACACGACACGACAGGGCGATACACAGACACAGCACGGTGAACAATAGACAAGGATCCGACAGGGCAGAAACGGAAAACAAGGGGAGAAATAGGGACTCTAATCAGGGGAAAAGATAGGGAACAGGTGTGGGAAGACTAAATGATTGATTAGGGGAATAGGAACAGCTGGGAGCAGGAACGGAGCGATAGAGAGAAGAGAGAGAGGGAGGAAGAGAGAAAGAGGGGAACGAACCTAAAAAGACCAGCAGGGGGAAAACGAACAGAGGGAAAAGCAAAATGACAAGACAAAATAAGACAAAACATGACACTATGTTCTATATATGTCCAAGGTCTTGGCTAAATTACTCTATCATGGCATTGTCTCTAATGTCATATCTAGGGCGATCCAACTTGAAGGTGGCTATTTAAGGCACTTTAAAAAATGGCACCCTGAATGGCAAAGCTTACATTGGGGACATTACAGGGCTGCGCTAGTGAATTCGGGAGAGGAAACTGGGGATGCTGTGGAAACCCTGTTGGGGTTTCAGGATCTATTGCCAACTTTCCGAAAATCGGGATCGTTTCCGTTCCACGGGTGATCCTAGTATAAGATGTCATTAGGTCTTCCATTGCACGTGTGCGCCTTTGTACGTAGTGGGTGCACACGCCAAGGGAATTAAGACCAAGAATCATGGTAACAGTCAGGATACTGTCCAGCACTGTCCAAGAGCGGGTGACAGACAAATCTTTTGGTTTGTAGTCAGTCGGGTCAACTAAAAGTGCCTCATCCAGTATGCTAAGATCAACAGTCATTGGTCCCTCTTTTGTGGAGCGATGGGTAACGATGCTTCGTGGGTGATTGTTGTTGATGTGTGCAGAGGCCCATTCCCGGGCTCGAACCAGGGGCCGGGGACGGACTAAAGTTATACTGTTACACTCCTTTAGTACAATACATAAGAAGTTCCCCCCTATATCGCTGTGCACAAAGCAATGGTTAGTATTGCAATGAGGTTAACACAGGTCGCTGTTTGGAGGGCTACAGTGGCTGAGTGCTTTCCTTCAGATCCAGCTGAGCCTATGAAGCCTCCTGTATCTGTAGTGCAAAGAGAGGACTGCCAACCTGCCTCTACCTTCATCCCTTTCTGTCTCTCACTGTCCCTCTTGTCCCTTTCCTCTGTATCTCTGTCTCTCAATGGGAGAATCTCCATTGGTTTTGCTCAACTCCTCGCATCCTCACCTCCCTCCTCTCCTCTTCCTCCTTTTGAAAAAGCTCAAATGTAATCAAGGAGAGGAGGTGAGGAAAGGAAACCTGAAAACAAATATGGTTAAATGAAATTACTCTCCACTAGCACAAATTACATTTACAATGGAGTAATCCCAAAATACATGTGTTAAGTGGTAAAAATACATTTAGATAGTTACACTAGACATTTTATAGAGGGATAAGTAGTGTAATATTTTTTTACTATTGGCATGCTTTTCTCAGAGAAAACAATAACAGATTGAAAGGGGGTGTGGTGGATTTTAAAAAACTTTCGTGTTAACTGCCGGGAGGATACATCTGTGCTTAGGCTATGGAGGAGAGGAGGAAACTCTTCCGAATTGATACCATCCTACATATGGTGAACAATTTTTGGTTTCCGGGTCACAGTGTAGAAGAGGAAAGGAATGGAGGAGAGGATGGACTTTTTCCCATTTGAGAATCCCCTTCCCTATCCTCCCTCCCTCACCTTCTCTTTCTCCCCCTCTACAGTTCCACCATTCAATAAACTACACTATTTCTCTCTTCATTCCTTTTATTGTAGGTGGGTATGTAGTGATAAGAAAGGTGAATAATAGAGAATAATAGATAAGACATAAGCTGATATGTCATGAGGATGTGATTTCATACACAGGCAGTGTAACAATGTTCTGGGAATATAATATGAATATCACAAAGTATAACACATTTATGAAAATGATTTTCTAGCTAAATGAGGCAAGAATAACCCAATCGTATCATATTTAAACAAGGTTATGGCATTCATGACAGTAACCACGTAAGATGCTTTGAAAAACGTTAAGCTCCAGTATGACTGCTGTTGAGGCCTATTATTGTAGCGCACTATGTTATACTTATTTGGCTGTGACATTACATAAACCCTTCTTCTCTGTGTCAAGTGCCCATTCCAAATCGACCGCAACATCTGTAAAGTTGTAGTGCTCTGGAGGACTACTTAGTTATAACACACAATGTAATTAGTGTAGCTCAATGTGTAAGGATGAGATTCCCTCATGTAATTGTTGGTACGGTTGGAGAGTATCCAGATTTTCATATCGTCATACCATTCTTCTTTCATATTGGTATAATACGCTATTACCGGCTTGGTACACAAGGTTGCGCCAAAAAAAAAAAAAAAAACGCCATTAGGCGTCTATTACCAGAATGCTAACAAAATGTGCAATAATAGCGAATTTCAATGGAGGCTGCTTGCTAAATATGCTAACAAGCGAAACCAATTCGCTCGTTAGCGAAGACAGGCAATCCAGCTCATAAAGTTACACATAAATAGGTAGCAGCTACCAAATGTCCTTTTTTTGTGAGTTTGGACATGTGAACTTGAGACATTGCGCAAATGAACAAAGTTTTGACGCGTTCTTGTCTGAAGGAAAAACAGTACTGGCTCTGGAGCAACATGTGTAGGCCTCAGATTTGTATAACTAAACCACGATAAGACCACAGCCCGTAGTATCAAATGGAAACAATGAGTCATAGTGGACAGAACAAGCAAGGTGGGCAGAGCCAGGAACGAGCTAGCCTAACCCAACCATGATGTTGCTGTCACTTTGACCTCTTTTGTTGACATATCTACACCACTCCAGTGGCTTCAGTTGACGCCACATGTCCATGACTGTTTCAATATACTGACCGAGAATAACCTACACTGGACTTTAATCTTCAAATCAGGTGCTAGAGCTGGCTAGCTGGATTGAATATGCCCGACGGTCAAATGTGTCGTTGTAAACAGTGATACAATTCCAAAGGGTCCGGGCCGAATAATTAAATACCTTCACCAACCTAATACTGTACTGTGTGGTTCATGGTATGAAATAAGAGTGATTTAGCATTTTATTGTATTGCAATAGTACATTTTGTGAGCCGTCCTGTCTGACCGTCCTCTCAGGAGAATGAGTTTGACACGCACATGCGCAGATTGATTGTAAAGCGGGCCTTGAATCATGTCAAGACACGGTCGAAACGGAGGAGGTAAACTAAATAGCATAACGGATTTTAACATCACAAAATAATACACAAAAGGCTAACCGAACGCATGTTCAATAGTAGACTAAATATATATTGACGTCAAACTCCGTATACGTGAAGATAATCTCATGCTTGGTTGACTAGCTAGCTACATTAGGCGTATTTAGCTTTCCTAGCACACCCGATTCGCTAATCAATTGCTTTATTATGTAGCTATTTTTCGATCGAAATGTTTTAATGGGGGCAATCTGCAGTTGCTACATCCATTTGTGGATCTATAAATGAATGAAATGTGCCCATTGTTGCATTGATTCTTGAAGAATTTAAAAGTGCAATATGCAGATCGCTCCGCAATTTCCTGTTGCTAAAATTCTATTAATTTACTTAATTTCAGTTTGTGACAAAACATTCAGTCCTTGTGTAGAGAATCATTGTACCATCTAAACCGCTGTGAAAGATATTTTCCATAACAAAAAGTAACATATTGCAGCTTAAATGCCTCATGACCATAGTTCAATTGTTGTACCCCATCAGAACTCAAAATATAAGCATGTTTTACTCCCAATGTTTGCAAACCATGTAAATGTTAACAAACACTAGATGTAAAGCCTCAAAACATGGTTAAAACTATACATTTGATATCATAGATGGTCATTCTTTATATCCATTGCTCTATGGATTTGAGATTGGTAACATTTCTCCAGCCCCATCCCTCAGCTTTTTAACAAAACAGGGGCGGGGATCGCTTTGTTTCAACTGCACTGTGATAGCTCTGGTTCACAGTCTGAGATTAATGCCATACATTTGTTTAGAAAATGTCCTCTCACAAGCCAGAATGTTTAATGACTTAACAGGTTGTCTGTAAGAATATGAGACATTCACAGGAAAGTATACTTCAATGAACTTTAAGGCGCTGGTAGTGCGTTCAGATCACCTGAAGCATGCGCGGAACCATGTAAACACATGCACGAGCATGCATCTCTTGTGCACATGCTTCAAGTGATCGAAATCTGAACACACTACCAGGGCTTTGAAAAGTTTATGCAATTATACTTCCTGTCAAGATGATAGCTCACATTCCTACCTGCAAAAGGACTAACCACATGGACAACCGGTAAAGTGAGTAAAAATATAATTTAATCTGTTGTCACAGCCGGCCGTGACCGGGAGACCCATGAGGCAGCGCACAATTATCCAAGCGACGTCCGGGTTAGGCCTTTGAGCTTTTCCTCTTTGTGGCGGGCCGGGTGGCTGTAAAGCTGACTTTGGTCGCCAGTTGGATGGTGTTTCTTGGATATCATGAAAAAGGGGGTAAAAGTACGGAAAACTAAAAAAATCAAAATTTTATTCAATATTTTGGCTTGTAGAGGTCGTGAGAGGGAACTTTCCTGATCCAAACGCATATTTCTGCCCGACGTGGAATTCAATGCAATTCAATTCCAGGTCTTCAGGCTAAACTGCTTAAGATTGATTCTTTGCCTAATTTATCACATTTTCAGGCTTCAAATATTTGCTCAAGTGTGATTTAGGTGATACGTAATTGCAGGAAATCACTACACGCAGCTCATTGTTATGTGGAAAAGCACACAATATTATCTTCATATGCCTGACACATAATTAATTTTAGACCATAGAATGAGGAACTGCCTCAGGCCAACTCTATGCTAATCGTTCACTGACCTCAATACATGGGATGCCTTGAGAGGACCGCATTTCAATGCAATTTCCATATTTGTGCAGTTACTTTTGATACTGAGCTTAGGGGAGTGGGAAATCAAAGGACTCGGAACAGAATCAGTGAGTTGCAGCAGTGGTGGCACCCCTTTCTATTTTTCCTTTGCAGACGCAAAGGTTTACGTCGGTAACCTGAGCACTGGTGCAGGAAAAGGAGAGCTAGAGCGGGCGTTTGGGTATTACGGATCCTTGAGAACAGTGTGGATTGCTAGGAACCCCCCAGGGTTTGCCTTTGTGGAGTTTGAAGACACCCGGGATGCAGAAGATGCGGTCCGTGGCCTTGACGGCAAGTAAGTGGTACCTCAAGACTCCAGACTTCGCCCCCAAGTTTAGCCTACTCTCCAAGACCTACAAGCTGAAAGGGCTCAGAGGGCACCAGTGTTGTTGACGTTTGCCAGTCAATAATGTAGTTTGCTCTTTGCAAATATTGAAGAATTTTATTGGTTTAGGGGCATCTATCAGTAGACAGTACGCAGGTAGCTGGTACGATCTTGTTAAGCATTTGCTGCTATCCAGATGAAACACTTTAGGCATGTTCCTAAATGCTTGTTACGCTTTAGATGGGTTTCACCATGTCCTCTTTTTAAAGTGAACTATGCCATTGTGCAATTTGCTTACTGTTGAACTGACTGTCCTTTCAGGTTAATTTCTGGATCTCGAGTTCGAGTTGAATTATCTACAGGGATGCCGTGGCGATCTCGGTACGAGCGTGCACCCACCAACCGACCCTTTGACTCTAACGACAAGTGCTATGAGTGTGGTGAGCGGGGGCACTATGCCTACGACTGCCACCGCTACAGTCGACGCAGGAGGAGCAGGTATGCCTCCTTCCTTAACCAATGCATCAGATGTTGGTCTTTTTTCTTATTTTGGTAGTTGTCGCTTATTTTTCATTGTCTTGATTTTTCAGTGTCTTATGTAGATTACAAAAAAGTAAAGATGATTATTATACAATCTTGACAAACTGCCTGTGTCTAGGCTACCTGTTGTTGTTGCTACTTTTGTCTCCGCTTGTCACTTAATCCCTTTTAAAATATGGAAATACTTCTGAACTGTTATGTGGGAATCTTTTTGTTAACAACTCACCTGGTCAAAACATTTCAGGTTTCGTCGTTTGATTCAGAGTGTCACGATCCTTAACGATTTCATGAGGCATCTAGCAAATTCCACACTTTTGATCCTTCTATGACCCTGGGGTTGATCGATCAGCCAGACCTCCCCTTCTCAAGCAACTGCCACATCTAGCTGCACCTTAAAGATTTCATAGAGGGCTGACAATGCACCAGATGATTTGGTTATCAATTTGGGCCTGGGGTTTTGTAAAGAGGACAAGCTGGTAGACCATGGTCCCGTCTAGAAAAATCGCCTTGCATCTATCAAGTCTCAATCAAGCGATTTTGCTGTCAATACGACCATCATCGTTAGAAATCGAAGAACACGACTAGATGCAGAGGTCGGCTGATAGATACTTCTAGATCGCCTAGATCTGCTCGAACCTTGGTCCAAAGTGGGTCAACCGGGCAATCTTGCAAGGTTTATTTCAAGTACCAATTAATGTGTTTTTATCTCCAATGTAATATATGACTTGACAATAACATTCCTCTCTTCCACTCTTTACTAGAGAACTGAAAGGCCTGCTTTAAGCAGGATACGTTAGCGCCATGAACAGCTATGTCTATATAGTGACTCCTACTACCAGTATCATTGCACGTGTAATGTTAAATCTAATGTAATCCCCCCCCCCCCCTTTTTGTGTGTTGATTTGAGTGAGCGTCAGTGGGCTTAGGGTGATTGTTGTGGTCAGGTTAGAAATAAAAACAGACTAAGGCAGTCTTATGTGGGGCTTCGCGGGGCCTGCTCTGAACTGTCCTTCTTTCCCTCCCTCCCCCTCGTATGGATGTGGTTTAGGTCCCGGTCTCTCTCCAGGTACGGTCGGAGGAGGTACTCTCGCTCTCGCAGCCGGGACCGTGGCAGGAGGTGAGCGTCGTCCCCCCTTCATCTCTACACTGATTGAAGTGGATTTAACAAGTGACATCAATAAGGGATCATAGCTTTCACCTGGTCCGGTCTGTCACGGTTCTCCAACCTTGTTCCAGGAGAGCTACCTTCCTGTATGTTTTTGCTCCACCCCCAGTTGTAAACTAACCTGATTTAGCTGCTCAAACAGCTAATTATTAGAATCAGGTGTGCTAGATTAGGGTTGGAGTGAAAACCTACAGGACGGTAGCTCTTCAAGGAACAGGGGTTGGAGAGCCCTGGGTTCTCATGGAAAGAGCCGGTGTTCCTAATGTTTTGTACACTCAGTGTAGAGTAAATTGTCATTACACTTATGCTATCCATAACTCCACATACATACATTCACCACATAAATATATACAGATTTGTATGTGTTACGGTAGTACGATAGAGTAGTTGATCAGGAATGGCTAACAGCTTTGATATCTATGTTCTAGATCAAGATCCTTCTCTCCACGCCGCTCTCGTTCTCCTAGAAGATCGAGAGCCCTTACCCCCAAGAGATCAAGGTAAATTGTAGAAAAATGGACTTGCTTGCATTATTTAAAGATCCCACATTGTGTATAAATAAATAAAGGTTACATAAAAATAATATTGTTCACTTATTTATTAAAGGATGGGTTCGATGCTTTTCCTCCTCATTTCTTTTTAGATCTCGGTCAAAGTCCAGATCAAGGTCTAGGTCACTTTCCCGTGCAAAGACCAGGTGAGTAATATAACTATTTCAATGCTTTGATCAGCGTTGCTGTTGTTAACAACACATAAATTGAGTAATTAACACTTAAACTGCTGCATTATGTCAATCCCCAAAGATTGTCACTACCGCAACAAAATACAATTTTGTGTTGGTGTTGACCGTTTTAGGTATTACAATTTAGACATTTGTCCCCTTGATATATTATGTCACTGACTTAAGAGACTAAAGCAGGTGTCAAACTCATTCTATGGAGGGCATGGTGTCTGCGGGTTTTCCCTTTTAAATGAAGAGAGAGACAACCAGGTGAGGAGAGTTCCTTACTACATTGAACAAAATTATAAACATAATTGTTTGTCCCATGTTTCATGAGCTGAAATAAAAGATCCCAGAAATGTTCCACAAAAAGCTTATTTCTCTCAAATGTATGTGCACAAATTTGTTTACATTCCTGTTAGTGAGCATTAATAGTTTGCCAAGATAATCCATCCACCTGACAGATGTGGCATATCAAGAACCTGATTAAACGGATCGGATCATTTTTTGGATCAGCAAAAAAAAGGGAGACATATAACTTTGCTTTTCATTTTACTTAAGGAACACTTAAAGCAAGGAACTTTTCAATGTTTTACATAAAATCTTTAAATAAAATAATCAATACTTAATTGTTAAATTAAAGTGCAATATCAGGCATGATACCTTCTTCCTTTTGTTAGGTTCTTATTTTTGATAATAAATGACTCACGGACACTAAAGGACCTTAACCAAGTGTAATTATTCCCAAAGGTTCTGTACAGCTGTATTCAGACAGCAAGACATTTCTCACCATCACAGTTATATACATCCCACTTAAGACATTTCTCCTTCTCTCCAATCCTCTCCAAAAGGGTAACAGGATACCAAACCCGTATTGCCCCCTTAAGGGGATCTGACCTCACCTCCTGAACTCAACCCCTCCTTCACCTAATCCACAGATGTCCATCTGTCTTTCCTGTATCAACACGGTGCTCTCCTCCCGTCCCCCAACACGTTCCAAAGCCACTCTGTCTTTCTACAGATCTCACTCCTTAATATACTATAAGTCTAATCTATCATGTCTTTAACATCTCAAATGTTCAAAATGTAGAATCCAACACTGAACAATAGTGAAAAAATTGCCTGTGTCCACATCATCAAAAAAAGTTAAGAAAGCAAAGCAGACCTGAGCTTATAACTTCAACTTATTTTTCAAAAGATGTCTACATTGTCTGGGGAGAGGGTAGACCTCTTTGCAGTCACTATGTCCCCTGCCGTGGAGAACACCCTCTCGCTAGGAACTGTAGTGCCATGTAGCGCCTTGCCATCATGGCAATGTGAGGGCTGACTTTTCCAACATGCCAGTGCATCACCGTGCCTATTGTAGGATGCCGCCTCCTCTTTGATGGTGTTGGCAAACATCTTGCCTGTGTCCTTGCTCGCAAAGGTCTCCCTGAAACGCTCCTTCATGGCCAAATTATTTTGTGGAGGAGTTGCCTCTGAGTCTGTTCCTGTCGGCTCTATGGCTTGACCTTGCAGAGAAAATTACTTGATCTATATTAAACTAATTATTTATTTTCGTATTTCATAGAACTATAATTGTGGCAATAACATTTAATAAAAGCCATTATTATTCCAAATAAAAAATGGATGATTCTAATAGCAATAGCATAGACTAAGATTAGACTGCAGTATATTTATTAAGTAATTCACCCTTATTTTTATTTTGACCTTTTCAGTGACCACAATCTCAGTGGTGAGATCACTCACTGTATGTTCTCCGGTGTAAGACAGGGACTTGAACCTTGGATCCAGTGCAGTAGATCTATGAAGGTAGTCCTGTACATTAGGGGGTATCTGGGGTTAGGGACACAATTGCATTTTATTGTTGGCAATTTGAATACACAGAGATACCGTGACGAGATCCTGAGGCCCATTGTCGTGCCATTCATCCTCCACCATTACCTCATATTTCAGTATGATAATGCATGGCCCCGTGTTTGGGATGCTCTGGATCGACATGTATAACAGCGCGTTCCAGTTCCCGCCAATATCCAGCAACTTTTCACAGCCATTGAAGAGGTGTGTGACAATATTCCACAGGCCACCTTTTAATTTTTTAAAAGATATCTGTGACCAAGTGATGCATATCTATATTCCCATATGAAATCCATAGATTTTTGGCAGAATTAGTTTTTTAAATTGACTGATTTTCTTATATGAACTGTAACTCAGTAAAGTCTTTGAAATTGATGCATATTGATTTATAATTTTGTTCAGTGTAATTAGTGACTTATTTCATCAATCAAATACAAGGGAAGAGCGAAACCCCGCAGATACTTGGCTCTCCGTGCATTGAGTTGAAGTGAGGGCTGAAGCCTTGTTCACACTGCAGACCTTAATGCTCAAATCAGTTTTGTTTCTCAAATGCATTTTGTAGTAGTGACTGTCGTACTTGTGACCACATCGTACTTGCCCTTTGTGCTGTTGTCTGTACCCAATAATGTTTGTACTATGTTTTGTGCTGCTACCATGTTGTTGCTACCTTGTTGTTGTCATGTTGTGTTGCTGCCATGCTATGTTGTTGTCTTAGCTCTCTCTTGTCGTGATGTGTGTTTTGTCCTATATTTTAATTTGTAATCCCAGTCCCCGTCCTCACAGGAAACCTTTTGCATTTTGGTAGGCCGTCATTGTATATAAGAATTTGTTCTTAACTGACTTGCCTGGTTAAATAAAAGTACATTTGTGTGTACAGACAGCAGTCATTTGCTTTCATGGTTACACTGGTTGTCATAGTAACAGTGGGTGTGTGCACGGTGGTGTAGGCTGATTGGTGGTGGTGCTCGTGCTTCCCATCACTTTGTAGAAAACTAAGGTGACAACTTTGCCTGCCATGGACGTTTCCAGTTACTTTGAATGTTCAAAATCATAGTCTAAGATCACTTAAAAGCCTCAAATGATAAGATGATCCAACTTTCAGAGCTGACTAGCCACAGCAGTCAACTAGCTAGCTTAGGTAGAGGTTTAGCTTTCTAGCACATTCACTGATTTGTTTCTAAACGATTAACAAGCCAGTTAGCTACAATCTCATGTCCTTGTCAAACTGTCAACCGAGTAGCTTGAGTGCAAATAAATCAGATTTGACCATTCAGACAAGTCACATGGCCAGCAATCAGATTGAAGGTGTTTTGACATATCCGATTCCATGTAGCTTTTGAATGTTCATACTGCAGGAAAAGTAACAGAAGTGATCTTAATTAAGGTGGAGATAAATAAATAAATGACTTGCACAAAAAAGGGACACTTTAAATCTAAAGAATCTGAATGCCTTGTATGTTTACTTCTTCAGGTCTGGTTCCCCCACGAGGAGGTATGCAGAAGTATTGAGTCTGACCCCAATTTTCTTCCATCCATTCTCCTCTCTAAACGAGCTATGGAACAGTTTGACAATGCATGATAAGCAGCAAAACGAGACAATGAAAATGTTGTCTATCCATACAGTTTAAACAGTGTAGATGCATGATGGTTCATTATGTCAGGCCACTTAAGCATTACAAATGAAAGGTAGACTCAGCAATAAATCATCAACAATTACATTCACATCTTTCAGTTCAATGTGTGAAATATGTATTAAAAGGTTATTTTGTATTCTTTAAATTCACCAAAATAATACATTTGCATGACAAACCTATATTAAATGCATGGTCCTTAAATACTTTGCTTGCTACCAGTTGCCATTGTCGAAGTCTTTTAAGAATGAGCTCTAAAATTTAAATTATATTTTAAACCCAGCTGTTCAAAATCTAAAGGTTCACCTCAAAAACGAAGGTGTGTTTTTCCTCCCAGCTGAGGTAATGACTTTAATTTGGGTTTAATGCACAGCAAATAAATGAAGAGGGAAAACTCATTTCTCTTTTTCTCTTTCAGCCACTCTACCTCGAGGAGTCCTCGTCGAGGTGACAGCTCGGAGAGAGACGACTGAACTTTGAAGTTTTTGTTTCTTTATGTAAGCATTTCCTGTGACTAAGTTATTTGTTAACCCATTGTATTTGAAAATATGTAGCTTGTTAATTTCCTCTTGAGGCATATTACTGACATTTCAAAAAGAAGCAATTGGGACCCAGTTTGGAATGCGTTTGTGTTTGTTTTAGAAATAGTTGTTGGTTAATAAAGTATATTTGATTTAAAACTGTTTGGTGGTGTGTTGTCCATCTTGGCACAGTTGGTCTGTATATAGCACAACTCAATGACATGGTTGATAAATAAAAGGTTCTTGATTGAGTGTTTGTTAACTCTACCTATAGAGGGCAATGTTGCACTTGCGAAATGTGAACTCAGTGAATTTTGAACTCAGGATCATAGTTCTGTTCTTGTTTTATCCTTGATACCAAACAGCTACTAAACTCAGCAAAAAAATAAACATTTATTTTTCAGGACCCTGACTTTCAAAGATAATTTGTAAAAATCCAAATAACTCCAAATAACTCTACTCAGCAAACTGGATGCAGTTTATCACAGTGCCATCCGTTTTGTCACTAAAGCACCTTATATTACCCACCACTGCGACTTGTATGCTCTAGTCGGCTGGCCCTCGCTACATATTCGTCGCCAGACCCACTGGCTTCAGGTCATCTACAAGGCCATGCTAGGCAAAGCTCCGCCTTATCTCAGCTCACTGGTCACGATGGCAACACCCATCCGTAGCACGCGCTCCAGCAGGTGTATCTCATTGATCATCCCTAAAGCGAACACCTCATTCGGCCGCCTTTCGTTCCAGTACTCTGCTGCCTGTGACTGGAACGAATTGCAAAAATCGCTGAAGTTGGAGACTTTTATCTCCCTCACCAACTTCAAACATCAGCTAGCTGAGCAGCTAACCGATCACTGCAGCTGTACATAATCTATTGGTAAATAGCACACCCATTTTCACCGACCTCATCCCCACAGTTTTTATTTATTTACTTTTCTGCTCTTTTGTACACCAATATCTCTACCTGTACATGATCATTTATCACTTCAGTGTTAATCTGCAATATTGTAATTATTCGCCTACCTCCTCATGCCTTTTGCACACATTGTATATAGACTCCCCTTTTTTTCTCTGTGTTATTGACTTGTTAATTGTTTACTCCATGTGTAACTCTGTGTTGTCTGTTCACACTGCTATGCTTTATCTTGGCCAGGTCGCAGTTGCAAATGAGAACCTGTTCTCAACTAGCCTACCTGGTTAAATAAAGGTGAAATAAATAAAATAAATAAAAAAATAACTTCACAGATCTTCATTGTAAAGTTTTTAACACTGTTTACCATGCTTGTTCAATGAACCATAAACAATTAATGAACATGCACCTGTGGTACGGTTGTTAAGACAAACAGCTTACAGACGGTAGGCAATTAAGGTCACAGTTATGAAAACTTAGGACACTAAAGAGGCCTTTCTACTGACTGAAAAACACCAAAAGAAAGATGCCCAGGGTCCCTGCTCATCTGTGTGAATTTAGGCATGCTGAAGGAAGCATGAGGACTGCAGATGTGGCCAGGGCAATAAATTGCAATGTCCGTACTGTGAGATGCCTAAGACAGCGCAACGGGGAGACAGGATGGACAGCTGATCGTCCTCGCAGTGACAGACCACATGTAACAACACCTGCACAGGATCGGTACATCCAAACATCACACCTGCGGGACAGGTATAGGATGGCAACAACAACTGCCCGAGCTACACAATCCCTCCATCAGTGCTCAGACTGTCTGCAATAGGCTGAGAGAGGCTGGACTGAGGGCTTGTAGGCCTGTTGTAAGGAAGGTCCTCACCAGACATCACCGGCAACAACGTTGCCTAGGGGCACAAACCCACCATCGCTGGACCAGACAGGACTAGCAAAAAGTGCTCTTCACTGATGAGTCGTGGTTTTATCTCACCAGGAGTGATGTTCGGAGTTGTATTTATCGTTGAAGGAATGAGCGTTACACTGAGGCCTGTACTCTGGAGCAGGATTGATTTGGAGGTGAAGGGTCCGTCATGATCTGGGGCAGTGTGTCACAGCATCATCGGACTGAGCTTGGTGTAATTGTAGGCAATCTCAACGCTGTGTGTTACAGGGAAGACAACATCCTCCCTCATGTGGTACCCTTCCTGCAGGCTCATCCTGACACGACCCTCCAGCATGACAATGCCACCAGCCATACTGCTCGTTCTGTGCGTGATTTCCTGCAAAACAGGAATGTCAGTGTTCTGCCATGGCCAGCGAAGAGCCTGGATCTCAATCCCCTTGAGCACGTCTGGGACCTGTTGTATTGGATGGTGAGGTCTAGGGCCATTCCCCCCAGAAATGTCCGGGAACCTGCAGGTGCCTTGGTGGAAGAGTGGGGTAACATCTCACAGCAAGAACTGGCACATCTGGTGCAGTCCGTGAGGAGATGCACTGCAGTACTTAGTATCTGACTTTTGATTTTGACTCTCCCTTTGTTCAGGGACCCATTATTCCAATTCAGTTAGTCACATGTCTGTGGAACTTGTTCAGTTTATGTCTGTTGTTGAATCTTGTTATGTTCATACAAATATTTACACGTTACGTTTGCTGAAAATAAACGCAGTTGACAGTGTGAGGACGTTTCTTTTGCCATGTTTACTACTACTTCTAATTTAAGCTCTTGCCTCTACAAATGTGACCTACTTGTGTGTATGGACTGACATCTATGTGTATCTGATAGTTGCACACCAGTGGCGGTTAGTGCCGTTTAAGATGAGGGAGGACACATTTTATTTTCAGGAGCATGGCCTTATTTCTATTACAGCATATTGGATGACTCTCATTCATATTCCATTCACCCGGTTCAGTGTAACAGCTATAGGTTTAGGCTGCTACATGATACTCAAATTTTCCCTATAACCATCATAGGCTAGGTTGCTACAACCTAGCCTATGAATAAAAGTTTACAACGTAGCTGTACACAGGTCGAGAACCAAATTTTAGGTGACAGACAGGGACACATGGACAGACAGTGGCATACAGCCTGATTATAAAATGAAATAAATAAAAAATCATCAGCAATCTATGCACAATACCCCATAATGGCATAGCGAAAACAGGTTTTTAGAAATGTTTGCACATTTATTACAAATAAAAAAACTGAAATACCTTATTTACATACGTATTTGGACCCTTTGCTATGGAGACTCGAAATTGAGCTCAGGTGCCTCCTGTTTCCATTGATCATCCTTGAGATGTTTCTACAACTTGTTTGGATTCCACCTGTGGTAAACTAAATTGATTGAACAAGATTTGGAAAGGCACAGACCTGTCTATATAAGGTCCCATAGTTGTGCTTGTCAGAGCAAAAACCAAGCCATGAGGTTGAAGGAATTGTCTGTAGAGCGCTGAGACAGGATTGTGTCGAGGCATAGATCTGGGGAAGGGTACCAAAAAACGTCTGCAGCATTGAACATCCCCAAGAGCACATTGGCCTCCATCATTCTTATACGCTTCCAAGAGCTGGCTGCCCGGCCAAACTGAGAAATCGGGGAGAAGGACCTTGGTCAGGGAGATGACCAAGAACCCGATGGTCACTCTGACAGAGCTCTATAGTTCCTCTGTGTAGATGGTAGAACCTTCCAGAGGGACGACCACCTCTGCAGCACTCCGCCAATCAGGCCTTCATGGTCACTCCTCAGTAGAAGGCACATGACAGCCCACTTAGAGTTTGCCAAACGACACAAAAAGACTCAGAAACATGAGAAACAAGATTCTCATGTCTGATGCCACTAATATTGAACTCTTTGGCCTGAATGCCAACTGTCACCTATGGAGGAAACCTGGCACGATCCATACGGTGAAGCATGGTGGTGGCAGCTTCATGCTGTGGGGATGTTTTTCAGCAGGAGGGACTGGGAGACAAGTCAGGATCGAGGCAAAATACAGAGAGATCCTTGATGAAAACCTCCAGAACACTGAGGACCTCAGACTGGGGCAAAGGTTCACCTTCCAACAGGACAACAACCCTAAACACACAGCCAAGACAACTCAGGAGTGACTTCGGGACTAGTCTCTGAATGTCCTTGAGTGGCCCAGCGAGAGCCCGGACGAACTCAATCAAACATCTCTGGAGAGACCTGAAAATACCTGTGCAACAAATCAAATCAAATGTATTTATATAGCCCTTCGTACATCAGCTGATATCTCAAAGTGCTGTACAGAAACCCAGCCTAAAACCCCAAACAGCAAGCAATGCAGGTGTAGAAGCACGGTGGCTAGGAAAAACTCCCTAGAAAGGCCAAAACCTAGGAAGAAACCTAGAGAGGAACCAGGCTATGTGGGGTGGCCAGTCCTCTTCTGGCTGTGCCGGGTGGAGATTATAACAGAACATGGCCAAGATGTTCAAATCTTCATAAATGACCAGCATGGTCGAATAATAATAAGGCAGAACAGTTGAAACTGGAGCAGCAGCACAGTCAGGTGGACTGGGGAGAGCAAGGTGTCATCAAGTCAGATAGTCCTGGGGCACGGTCCTAGGGCTCAGGTCCTCCGAGAGAGAGAAAGAAAGAAAGAAAGAAAGAAAGAGAGAATTAGAGAGAGCATATGTGGGGTGGCCAGTCCTCTTCTGGCTGTGCCAGGTGGAGATTATAACAGAACATGGCCAAGATGTTCAAATGTTCATAAATTACCAGCATGGTCGAATAATAGTAAGGCAGAACAGTTGAAGCTCGCATCCGCTACAAGACCATGGTGCTTGCCTACGGAGCTGTGAGGGGAACGGCACCTCAGTACCTCCAGGCTCTGATCAGGCCCTACACCCAAATAAGGGCACTGCGTTCATCCACCTCTGGCCTGCTCGCCTCCCTACCACTGAGGAAGTACAGTTCCCGCTCAGCTCAGTCAAAACTGTTCGCTGCTCTGGCTCCCCAATGGTGGAACAAACTCCCTCACGACGCCAGGACAGCGGAGTCAATCACCACCTTCCGGAGACACCTGAAACCCCACCTCTTTAAGGAATACCTAGGATAGGATAAAGTAATCCTTCTCACCCCCCCCCTTAAAATATTTAGATGCACTATTGTAAAGTGGTTGTTCCACTGGATGTCATAAGGTGAATGCACCAATTTGTAAGTCGCTCTGGATAAGAGCGTCTGCTAAATGACTTAAATGTAAATGTAAATGTAAACTGGAGCAGCAGCATGGCTAGGTGGACTGGGGACAGCAAGGAGTCATCATGTCAGGTAGTCCTGGGGCATGGTCCTAGGGCTCAGGTCAGTTGAAACTGGAGCAGCAGCATGGCCAGGTGGACTGGGGACAGCAAGGAGTCATCATGTCAGGTAGTCCTGGGGCATGGTCCTAGGGCTCAGGTATTCTGAGAGAGAGAAAGAAAGAAGGAGAGAATTAGAGAACGCAACAACACTCCCCATCCAACCTGACAGAGCTTGAGAGGATCTGCAGAGAAGAATGGGAGAAACTCCACAAATACAGCTGTGCCAAGCTTGTAGCATCATACCCAAGAAGACTGCCAAAGGCGCTTCTCTAAAGTACTGAGTAAAGAGTGTGAATACATTTACATTTACATTTAAGTCATTTAGCAGACGCTCTTATCCAGAGCGACTTACAAATTGGTGCATTCACCTTATGACATCCAGTGGAACAGCCACTTTACAATAGTGCATCTAAATATTTTAAGGGGGGAGGGGGTGAGAAGGATTACTTTATCCTATCCTAGGTATTCCTTAAAGAGGTGGGGTTTCAGGTGTCTCCGGAAGGTGGTGATTGACTCCGCTGTCCTGGCGTCGTGAGGGAGTTTGTTCCACCATTGGGGAGCCAGAGCAGCGAACAGTTTTGACTGGGCTGAGCGGGAACTGTACTTCCTCAGTGGTAGGGAGGCGAGCAGGCCAGAGGTGGATGAACGCAGTGCCCTTATTTGGGTGTAGGGCCTGATCAGAGCTTGGAGGTACTGAGGTGCCGTTCCCCTCACAGCTCCGTAGGCAAGCACCATGGTCTTGTAGCGGATGCGAGCTTCAACTGGAAGCCAGTGGAGAGAGCGGAGGAGCGGGGTGACGTGAGAGAACTTGGGAAGGTTGAACACTAGACGGGCTGCGGCGTTCTGAATGAGTTGTAGGGGTTTAATGGCACAGGCAGGGAGCCCAGCCAACAGCGAGTTGCAGTAATCCAGACGGGAGATGACAAGTGCCTGGATTAGGACCTGCGCCGCTTCCTGTGTGAGGCAGGGTCGTACTCTGCGGATGTTGTATAGCATGAACCTACAGGAACGGGCCACCGCCTTGATGTTAGTTGAGAACGACAGGGTGTTGTCCAGGATCACGCCAAGGTTCTTAGCGCTCTGGGAGGAGGACACAATGGAGTTGTCAACCGTGATGGCGAGATCATGGAACGGGCAGTCCTTCCCCGGGAGGAAGAGCAGCTCCGTCTTGCCGAAGTTCAGCTTGAGGTGGTGATCCGTCATCCACACTGATATGTCTGCCAGACATGCAGAGATGCGATTCGCCACCTGGTCATCAGAAGGGGGAAAGGAGAAGATTAATTGTGTGTCGTCTGCATAGCAATGATAGGAGAGACCATGTGAGGTTATGACAGAGCCAAGTGACTTGGTGTATAGCGAGAATAGGAGAGGGCCTAGAACAGAGCCCTGGGGGACACCAGTGGTGAGAGGGCGTGGTGAGGAGACAGATTCTCGCCACGCCACCTGGTAGGAACGACCTGTCAGGTAGGACGCAATCCAAGCGTGGGCCGCGCCGGAGATGCCCAACTCGGAGAGGGTGGAGAGGAGGATCTGATGGTTCACAGTATCGAAGGCAGCCGATAGGTCTAGAAGGATGAGAGCAGAGGAGAGAGAGTTAACTTTAGCGGTGCGGAGCGCCTCCGTGATACAGAGAAGAGCAGTCTCAGTTGAATGACTAGTCTTGAAACCTGACTGATTTGGATCAAGAAGGTCATTCTGAGAGAGATAGCGGGAGAGCTGACCAAGGACGGCACGTTCAAGAGTTTTGGAGAGAAAAGAAAGAAGGGATACTGGTCTGTAGTTGTTGACATCGGAGGGATCGAGTGTAGGTTTTTTCAGAAGGGGTGCAACTCTCGCTCTCTTGAAGACGGAAGGGACGTAGCCAGCGGTCAGGGATAAGTTGATGAGCGAGGTGAGGTAAGGGAGAAGGTCTCCGGAAATGGTCTGGAGAAGAGAGGAGGGGATAGGGTCGAGCGGGCAGGTTGTTGGGCGGCCGGCCGTCACAAGACGCGAGATTTCATCTGGAGAGAGAGGGGAGAAAGAGGTCAGAGCACAGGGTAGGGCAGTGTGAGCAGAACCAGCGGTGTCGTTTGACTTAGCAAACGAGGATCGGATGTCGTCGACCTTCTTTTCAAAATGGTTGACGAAGTCATCTGCAGAGAGGGAGGAGGGGGGGGGAGGGGGAGGAGGATTCAGGAGGGAGGAGAAGGTGGCAAAGAGCTTCCTAAGGTTAGAGGCAGATGCTTGGAATTTATAGTGGTAGAAAGTGGCTTTAGCAGCAGAGACAGAGGAGGAAAATGTAGAGAGGAGGGAGTGAAAGGATGCCAGGTCCGCAGGGAGGCGAGTTTTCCTCCATTTCCGCTCGGCTGCCCGGAGCCCTGTTCTGTGAGCTCGCAATGAGTCATCAAGCCACGGAGCGGGAGAGGAGGACCG
Source organism: Oncorhynchus gorbuscha (assembly GCF_021184085.1). Classification (NCBI taxonomy): domain Eukaryota; kingdom Metazoa; phylum Chordata; class Actinopteri; order Salmoniformes; family Salmonidae; genus Oncorhynchus; species Oncorhynchus gorbuscha. The sequence goes on from NC_060198.1 coordinate 20,623,798, forward strand.
AGCCGGCCTGGAAGATAGGGGAGTCAAAGGATGCAGAGAGTCAAAGGATGCAGAAAGGGAGGAGAGGAGGGTTGAGGAGGCAGAATCAGGAGATAGGTTGGAGAAGGTTTGAGCAGAGGGAAGAGATGATAGTATGGAAGAGGAGAGAGTAGCGGGGGAGAGAGAGCGAAGGTTGGGACGGCGCGATACCATCCGAGTAGGGGCAGTGTGGGAAGTGTTGGATGAGAGCGAGAGGGAAAAGGATACAAGGTAGTGGTCAGAGACTTGGAGGGGAGTTGCAATGAGGTTAGTGGAAAAACAGCATCTAGTAAAGATGAGGTCGAGCGTATTGCCTGCCTTGTGAGTAGGGGGGGAAGGTGAGAGGGTGAGGTCAAAAGAGGAGAGGAGTGGAAAGAAGGAGGCAGAGAGGAATGAGTCAAAGGTAGACGTGGGGAGGTTAAAGTCGCCCAGAACTGTGAGAGGTGAGCCGTCCTCAGGAAAGGAGCTTATCAAGGCATCAAGCTCATTGATGAACTCTCCGAGGGGACCTGGAGGGCGATAAATGATAAGGATGTTAAGCTTGAAAGGGCTGGTAACTGTGACAGCATGAAATTCAAAGGAGGCGATAGACAGATGGGTAAGGGGAGAAAGAGAGAATGACCACTTGGGAGAGATAAGGATCCCGATGCCACCACCCCGCTGACCAGAAGCTCTCGGGGTGTGCGAGAACACGTGGGCGGACGAAGAGAGAGCAGTAGGAGTAGCAGTGTTATCTGTGGTGATCCATGTTTCTGTCAGTGCCAAGAAGTCGAGGGACTGGAGGGAGGCATAGGCTGAGATGAACTCTGCCTTGTTGGCTGCAGATCGGCAGTTCCAGAGGCTACCGGAGACCTGGAACTCCACGTGGGTCGTGCGCGCTGGGACCACCAGATTAGGGTGGCAGCGGCCACGCGGTGTGGAGCGTTTGTATGGTCTGTGCAGAGAGGAGAGAACAGGGATAGACAGACACATAGTTGACAGGCTACAGAAGAGGCTACGCTAATGCAAGGAGATTGGAATGACAAGTGGACTACACGTCTCAAATGTTCAGAAAGTTAAGCTTACTTAGCAAGAATCTTATTGACTAAAATGATTAAAATGATACAGTACTGCTGAAGTAGACTAGCTGGCAGTGGCTGCGTTGTTGACTTTGTAGGCTAGCTGGCAGTGGCTGCACTAATCAAGTCGTTCCGTTGAGTGTAATAGTTTCTACAGTGCTGCTATTCGGGGGCTAGCTGGCTAGCTAGCAGTGTTGATTACGTTACGTTGCGTTTAAAGAACGACAATAGCTGGCTAGCTAACCTAGAAAATCGCTCTAGACTACACAATTATCTTTGATACACAGACGGCTATGTAGCTAGCTATGTAGCTAGCTACGATCAAACAAATCAAACCATTGTGCTGTAATGAAATGAAATGAAAAATGTGATACTACCTGTGGAGCGAAGCGAAAATGTCTAAAATCCAGTTTTTGCTTTAAATAAGAATAAGGCTGTAACCTACCAAAATGTGGAAAAAGTAAAAGAGTCTGAATACTTTCTGAAGGCACTGTATAGGGTGTAAACAGTTGCAAAAAAAAGTTTATATTGGACAAATGTACTTATGATTTATCCCGTTTTGTTCTGTTTGTTTCCGTTCACACGTAAACACAGTTCACTTTCATAGCAGACACATTGTGTTCCTTATCGCATATTAGGTCAAGTAATGTCATAGTCAGCATAGCTAATATAACTAATGCATTAGTAAACCCCATACAATCATGCATTAACATTAGTGTACAGTCAGTAAGCATTAAATGAGTAATACCAAAAGCTACCGGAAGAGTTCCAGTGTTGTGTTGGAAAGTCATAGCCGGCTAGCTAACATAACATCCATCTGTTTGAGTATGCTAAGCTAGCTAACTGCATATGCTTGCTAAATTAAGGGAAACTGGAAAAAAATTACAATCTCTCTCTGTCTCTATTTCTCTCTTCTCCTTCATTTTGGAAGATATTAATTTGTTAAAAACTGTTCAACTATTGTCTTTCTTTCTCTTTGAGTCAACTACACACCACATTTAAACACTGCAGTGCTAGCTAGCTGTAGGTTATGCTTTCAGTACTATATTAATTATCTGATCCTTTGATTGAATGGACAACATGTCAGTTCATGCTGCAAGAGCTCTGATAAGCTGGAGGACGTCCTCCGGAAGTTGTCATAATTGCTGTGTAAGTCTATGACAGGGGGTGAGAACCATGAGCTTCCGAGGTTTTGTATTGAAGTCAATGTACCCAGAGGAGGACGGAAGCTAGTTGTCCTCCAGCTACTCCATAGTGCTACCTTACAGAGTGCTGTTGAAGCTACTGTAGACCTTCTTAGCCAAATAGTGTTTTAATCAATTATTTGGTGATGTGATTATATTTAATATAGTTTTATCTAAAAAGGATAGCTTTTAAAAAAATGGTAAATTAAAATCACTGTGGAGGATGGTTCTCCCCTTCCTCCTATTTAGGAGCCTCCACTGATGCACACTACAGGTAACAGGTTTTTACATTTAAGTAAATTGTAAAGTATTTTCTCTGTAAAAAAATCCGTTATGTGTCGAACCACAGTAAGACTAGCTAATGTGGATCCTAATAAAATAAAATCGTTAACACATTTGATTGTGAAAACGCCCAAGGTCACAGAGACAAAGGAGGGGGTAAGAGATGGTCATAAAATAGGATAATCATGATGCAGTTGATGAGCCTCCAGTTACCCTCTCCACTCATTTTCACTTGGCCAAAGATTTGACAATAATAAAAAAAAATCTCATGGTGCAGTAATGGTGCAGTAATATCTGAAGTGTTTTTCAGACACGCCAATCTGCTCTTGGGCAAGTAAAGACCAGGGAGCATTTAGCCTGTAACAGCAGTGGGAACGAGTGCATTATGTGCATCCCAAATCGTACCCTTTTGACCAGTGCGCTACTTTTGACCAGAGCCCTATGGCCCTCTATCGGCACTAGTCAAAAGTACTGCACTTATATAGGGAATAGAGTGCCATTTGGGATGCACATATTGAAATGCAGCTTTTTACCGCTTGTTTCTCCCCCCCTTGTTTTTCCCTTTTCTTCCCAGCAGTTTGATCATAATCCAAAGAGACTGCTCATATCTTTTAATAGCCTCATTAGCCAAAGGCAAAATGCCAACTACCTAATGTGCATGACCTTAATCTGTATGCAAGGGGTTCAAAGATGAATCAAGGTTATGTGGTGTGTTGGGGAAATGGGGAATTAAATCCTCTCACATGAGGAAGACATGCATTAGACTAACAATCATCATCGAAGCCTAAATTTATTTTATAATGTCCACCTATATTTTGTTGATATGGCAAGTGTTGTTTCCTGCTGCTTGTGTTTATCCAAGTAAACCCTCAAAACAATTGAGATAATTTAAACATAGAGCTCAATCTATTGTTTTTTTTGGTTTCTATAAAGGCAAAGGATCATCACTGGAAAAGAACACAACCAAAAGTTAATCACGGGGTGCTATGCAATTGCATGGATTTACGTTATAACTTAACTTCATAACCCTTGACTTATTGCACATGTTGTTGTGTTACAGTCTGAATTCAAAATTGATTAAATTGATTTGTTTTTCTCACCCATCTACACAAATACCTAGGGCCTAATTAATGTATTTAAATTGACTGATTTCCTTATATGAACTGTAACGCAGTAAAATCTTTGAAATTGTTGCATGTATCGTTGATATTTTTGTTCAGTGTACAATATTTGCAAATGATTCTTTAAAAAAATATTCAAGCTCTGTCAAGTTAGTTGTTGATCAGTCTTGCCATAGATTTTCAAGCCAATTTAAGTCAAAACTGTAACTAGGCCACTCAGGAACATTCAATGTTGTCCTGGTAAGCAACTCCAGTGTATATTTGGTCTTGAGTTTTAGGATATTGTCCTGCTGAAATGTGAATTTGTCTCCCAGTGTCTTTTGGAAAGCAGTCTGAACCAGGTTTTCCTCTAGGATGTTGCCTGTGCTTTGCTCTATTACGTTTCTTTTAATCCCAAAACTCCCTAGTCCTTGTCGGACACAAGCATACCCATAACATGATACAGCCACCACCATGCTTGAACATTTGAAAGTGGTACACAGTGATGTATGTCAATGTTTTTAATTTGCTGTTTTATACTCTTGTTTTTCATGTTGTCTGTCTGTAATTTTTTTGTAATGACTTGGTGCTGCCTCTCTTGGCCAGGGCGCTCTTGAAAAATATATTTTAATCTCAATGAGCCCTTCCTGGTTAAATAAAGGTTAAATAAAATTTACATTAAAATGTAGTGTTGGATTTGCCCCAAACATAACGCTTTGTATTCAGGACATAAAGTTAATTTATTTGTCCCATTTTTTGCAGTTTTACTTTAGTGCATTATTGCAAGCAGGAGGCAAGTTTTTTTAAATATTTTTATTCTGTACAGGCTTCCTTCTTTTCACTGTCATTTAGGTTAATATTGTGGAGTATCTACAATATTGTTGATCCATCCTCAGTTTTCTCCTCTTACAGCCATTAAAGGATGTAACTGTTTTAAAGTCCCCATTGACCTCATGGTGAAAGCGTTTTCCTTACTCTCCGGAAACTGAGTTAGTAAGCATGCCTGTATCTTTGTAGTGATTGATACACCATCCAAAGTGTAATTTTTTTTACTAATAGGTGCCCTTCTTTGCGTGGCATTGGAAAACCTCTCTGGTCTTTGTAGTTGAATCTGTGTTTGAAATGCCCTGTTTGTCTGAGGGACCTTAAAATGTATTGTTTGTACTGCTCTCCTGGGAACTGTTATGCTGGTGAATGAGGACCCAAAAGCGACTTAACGAAAACAGAGTCTTTATTCCAGTATATGACAAAAGTAATAATCCTGGAAAAATCAAGAAGAAAACAAAACAGGAAAAAACTTAAATCCACTCGTAGTAACGAGGACAGACTGGAGACTCGACCATTGACTGCAGGTTGCTTCGGGAAGGCACCGACCGTAGCAGACTAAGACACCTGCTCACACGCAGCATCTGAAGGAGACAAAACCCGACAGGGCGAGACAAGGACACAGAACAGCGAACATCATACAAGGATCCGACAAGGACAGAAGCGGAAAACAAGGGGAGAAATAGGGCTCTAATCAGAGGGCAAAATAGGGGACAGGTGTGAAAAGAGTAAATGAGTGAGTTAGGAGAATGAGGAACAGCTGGGAGTAGGAACGGAACGATAGAGAGAAGAGAGAGAGGGAGGGGGAGAGAGAGGGATAGAAAAAGGGAACGAACCTAATAAGACCAGCAGGGGGAAAACGAACAGAAGGGAAAGCACAAGGACAAGACAATATATGACAAAACATGACAGGAACAGGCCCAGATCCCCGTCATTTGCGTGAAGAAAAGACAGAGGGAAAGAGGATGCAGATCAGGCTGCCTTTTGAGAATCCGTAGGCGAGTGAGTAAACTCCTACTGCCATCAATTCTACTTGCTAATATGCAATCCTTGGAAAATAAAATTGATGACCCACGGTTTTGATTATCCTACCAAAGGGACATTAAGAACTGTAATATCTTATGATTCACCGAGTCGTGGCTGAACGACAACATGGATAATATCGAGATGGAGGGATTTTCAATGCACCGGCCGAACAGAGAAGCTACGTCTGGTAAGACAAGAGGTAAGACAAGGGGTGGGGGTGTGTGTCTTTTTGTCTTGAGGTATGCTCACATGAGGTAGAGTACCTTATGATAAGCTGTAGACCACACTACTATCTACCAGGTGAGTTCTCATCTATATTATTCGTAGCCGTTTATTTACCACCACAGACCGATGCTGGCACTAAGACCGCACTAAACCAACTCTATAAGGCCATAAGCAAACAAGAAAATGCTCACCCAGAAGCGGCGCTCATTACCAAATGTCACATGTGCAACCAGAGGAAAAAATGTCTTGACTACCTTTACTCCACACACAGAGACGCGTACAAAGCTCTCCCCCGACCCTCCATTTGGCAAATCTGACCACAATTCTATCCTCCCGATTCCTGCTTACAAGTAAAAACTAAATCATGAAGCCCCAGTGACTCGCTCAATACGGAAGTTGTCAGATGACGGGTATACTACGCTATAGGACATTTTTGCTAGCACAGACTGGAATACGTTCCGGGATTCATCCGATGGCATGCCTTTTGAGAATCCGTAGGCGAGTGAGTAAACTCCTACTGCCATCAATTCTGCTTGCTAATATGCAATCCTTGGAAAATAAAATTGATTACCCACGATTTTGATTATCCTACCACCTCAGTCATCGGCTTCATCAGTAAGTGCATTGACGACGTCATCCCCACAGTGACTGGACATATCCCAACCAGAAGCGATGGATTACAGGCAACATCTGCATCGAGCTAAAGGATAGCGCAGCCGCTTTCAAAGAGCGGGACACTAATCCGGGCGCTTATAAGAAATCCCGCTATGCCCTAAGACGAACCATCAAACAAGCAAAGTGTCAATACAGAATTAAGATTGAATCCTCCTACACCGGCTCAGACACTCGTCGGATGTGGCAGGGCTTGAAAACTATTACGGACTACAAAGGGAAACTCAGACGCGAGCTGCCCAGTGACGCGAGCCTACCAGATGAGCTAAATGCCTTTTGTGCTCACTCCGAGGCAATCGATACTGAAGCATGCACGAGAGCACCAGCTGTTCTAAATGACTGTGTGATAACGATCTCTGTAGCCGATGTGAGCATTACTTTTAAACAGGTCAACATTCACAAAGTGGCGGAGCCAGATGGATTACCAGGACGTGTACTCAAAGCTCAAAGGCTGATCATGGCTCACATCAACAGCATCCTCCTGGATACCCTAGACCCACTCCAATTCACATCCCGCCCCAACAGATCCACAGATGATGCAATCTCAATCGCACTTCACACGGCCTTTTCCCACCTGGACAAAAGGAACACCTATGTGAAAATGCTATTCATTGACTACAGCTCAGCGTTCAACACCATAGTGCCCACAAAGCTCATCACTAAGCTAAGGACTCTGGGACTAAATACCTCCCCCTGCAATTAGACCCTGGACTTCCTGACGGGCCGCCCCCAGGTGGTAAGGGTGGGCAACAACATGTCTGCCAAGCTGATCCTCAACACTGGGGTTCCTCAGGAGTGTGTACTTAGTCCCTTCCTGTACTCCCTGTTCACCCAAGACTGCGTGGCCAAACACGACTCCAACACCATCATTAAGTGATGGAAAAGGAGGGCTGAACAGGCCCCCATTAACATCAACGGGGCTGTAGTGGAGCGGGTCGAGAGTTTCATGTTCCTTGGTGTCCACATCACAACCGATCTATCATGGTCCAAACACACCAAGACAGCCGTGAAGAGGGCACAACAAAACATTTTCCCCCTCAGGGGACTGAAAAGATTTGGCAAAAAGTTCCATCCTGACCGGTTGCATCACCCTCTGGTATGGCAACTGCTTGGCATCTGACCGTAAGACGCTACAGAGGGGAGTGCGTATGGCCCAGTACATCACTGGGGCCAAGCTTCCTGCAATCCAGGACCTATATAGGTGGTTTCAGAGGAAAGCCCATAAAATTGTCAAAGACTCCAGTCACCCAAGTCATAGACTGCAAGTGGTACCGGAGCGCCAAGTCTAGGACCAAAAGACTCCTTAACAGGTTCTACCCCCGAGCCATAAGACTGCTGAACATATAATCAAAAGGCCATCGGACTATTACATTGACCCCCCGGCCCCCAATCCATTTGTTTTGTACACTACTGATGCTAATTTATTATCTATGTATAGTCACTTCACCGCTACCTACATGTACAAATGACCTCTATCCTGTACCCCGCACACTGACTCGGTACCAGTACCCCCTGTATATAGCCTCGTTATTGTTATGTTAATGTGTTACTTTTATTATTTTTGACTTTAGTTTATTTGGTAAATATTTTCTTAACTTTCTGTGAAATGCACTGTTGGTTAAGGGCTTGTAAGTAAGCATTTCACGTTAAGGTCTACACTTGTTGTATTTGGCATTTGTGACAAATAAAGTTTGATTTAATTTGATTGTGGCCTTTGGAATGTTGTTCCAATCCTCTTCAATGGCTGTGTGAAGTTGCTGGATATTGGTGGGAACTGGAACACATTGTCAATCCAGAGCATCCCAAGCTTGGTCAATGGGTGACATGTTTGGTGAGTATGCAGGCCATGAAAGAAGTGGGACATGTTCAGCTTCCAGGAATTTTGTACAGATCCTTGCGACATGAGGCCATGCATTACCATGCTGGAACATGAGGTAATGGCGGCGGATGAACGGCACGACAATGGGCCTCAGGATCTTGTCATTGTATCTCTGTGTATTCAAATTGCCATCGATAAAATGCAATTGTGTTCGTTGTCCGTAGCTTTGCCTGCCCATACCATAACCCCACCTCCACCATGGGACACCCTGTACACAACGTTGACATCATCAAACCGCTTGCCCACACAACGCCATACACGGTCTGCCATCTGCCCGGTACAGTTGAAAACGGGATTCATCCATGAAGAGCACACTTCTCCAACATGCCAGTCGCCATCAAAGGTGAGCATTTGCCCACTGAATTTGGTTACAACCCCGAACTGCAGTTAGTTCAAGACCCTGCTGAGGACAACGAGCACTCAGATGAGCTTCGCTGAGACGGTTTCTGACAGTTTGTGAAGAAATTCTTGGGTTGTGCAAACTCACAGTTTTAATCAGCTGGTCTCAGACTATCCCGCAGCTGAAGAAACCGGATGTGTAGGTCCTGGGCTGGCGTGGTTACACGTGATCTGCGTTTGTGAGGCCGGTTGGACGTACTGTCAAATTCTCTAAAACAATGGCTTATGGTAGAGAAATTAACATTCAGTTCTCTGGCAACAGCTCTGGTGAACATTCCTGCAGTCAGCATGCCAATTGCACGCTCCCTCAAAACTTGAGACATTTGTTGCACTGTGTTGTGTGACAAAACTGCACATTTTCGAGGGGCCTTTAATTGTCCCCAGCACAAAATGAACCTGTGTAATGATCATGTTGTTTAATCAGCTTCTTGATATGACACATCTGTCAGGTGGATGGATTAACTTGGCAAATGAGAAATGCTCACTAACAGGGATGTAAACTAATTTATGCGCAACATTTGAGAGTAATAAGCTTTTTGTGCGTATGGAACATTTCTGGGATCTTTCATTTCAGATCATGAAACATGGGACCAACTCTTTACATGTTGCGTTTAGATTTTTGTTCAGTATAGTATTCAATTTTATATATCTTTGTCCATATTTTCCATTCGTTTCTAGTGGATAGGCGATACTTTTCAAGATGAAATAGCCTAGTTAAAAAGCATCTAATCAATAAGGGCCTTATTTTCAATTAATGTCCTTTTTCAACCATGGACTTTTTCACAACTGCTGCCAGTTTGGAGACAAAACATTGACAACAAAGACATATTGACATAGTAAAATAAATAAAAGTGCGTCAAACAAATATAAAGGATATTTCATGCTAAAATCCTCATATTAAACATCAATGGTATTCACTAAGTTTTATATTTAGGATGATGTTTTACAGCTTTGTCATTCTATTTTTTATTTTAAAAGCATCCTTTTTGGTTGTTTTATGTATTTAACATGTGGTAAGGCCACACAGCGAACTCCAAGATGGCGTAGCAGTGCAGACGTGTCGTTAATTTAGTATTTTTTTGTCTTTTTTTTGTATATATTTTAATATATTTCAGTCTCTTTTTCCATTTTTAAAATAAATATACCTTCCGGCAACCCGCCTCACCCAATGTGATACGGATCTGCTATTTTTTTTAGACCTTATAGCTAGAACCTCCATCAGCAGCTAGCCATCCGATGCTAACCAGCTAATTAGCTACAAGCTATTTAGTTGTTGTTAGCCACTGCTAGCAGCCTTTAACTCTAGCTCAGACACCAGCCACTTTTACCCTGGATAATACCCGCCAGTCTGCACAGCGCGATATAAACCCTGAGCATATTGGACTGTTTTTCTCCACCATTACTCCAAATGACTCCATTACTGGACCATTACTCCAGATCATCACAGATAACTTCATGCTACTGAGTGGCCCAGTCCCGAAGCTAGCCTTTGAGACAGGCCCATCTCCCGGCCAGCTCAGTGGACCCTATGAACACTCGGCTACACTGCTGATGTCTCCCAAACTCTTCACTAACACAACTAGAAGCCACTACATTGCCAGATTCCTTCCGTAAGCTCTGGACCTTTGCATCGGATCATCGCAACTAGCTAGCTGCTACCGAGTGGCTATAGTGGCTAATGCCCTTGTCCTGAAGCAAGCACCAGTTAGCCTCAAGCCAGGCGCATCTCCTGGCTAGCAAACTAAATTACTCCAGCTACAATACCTCTTTTGCCAATTGGCCTAGACTTTTCGTTGACACGGGGCCCCACCGATCCATCACGTCTGGTCTGCTGACGTAATGCTGTCCGATGTGCCCTCAACCGGCCCCACTCAACATGCCTCAGGTACCTCTTTTGTCCCACCTCCCACACATGGGTGACCTCACCTAGCATAACTAGTGCCTCCAGAGATGCAACCTCTTATCGTCACTCAATGCCTAGGTTTACCTCCACTGTACCCGCACCCTACCATACCCCTGTCTGTACATTATTCCCTGAATTTATTCTACCACGCCCAGAAATCTGCTCCTTTTATTCTCTGTCCCCAATGCACAAGATGACCAGTTTTGATAGCCTTTAGCCATACCCTTATCCTAATCCTCCTCTGTTCCTCAGGTGATGTAGAGGTTAACCCAGGCCCTGTGTGTCCCCAGGCACTCTCATTTGTTGACTTCTGTAACCGTAAAAGCCTTGGTTTCATGCATATTAACACCAGAAGCTTCCTCCCTAAGTTTGTTTTATTCACTGCTTTAGCACACTTCGCCACACTTCGTCTGAATCCTGGCTTAGGAACAGCACCAAAACATTCTGAGATTTCCATCCCCAACTATAACATTTTCCGTCAAGATAGAACCGCCAAAGGAGGAGGAGTTGCAATCTACTGCAGAGATACCCTACACAGTTCTGTCATTATTTCCAGGTCTATGCCCAAACAGTTTGAGCTTCTAATTTTAAAATTAATCTCTCCAGAAATAAATCTCTCACTCTTGCCACCTGTTATAGAACCCCCTCAGCTCCCAGCTGTGCCCTGGACACCATATGTGAATTGATTGCCCCCCATCTATCTTCAGAGTTCGTTCTAAACCTAAACTGGGATATGCTTAACACCCCGGTCGTCCTACAATCTAAGCTAGATGCCCTCAATCTCACACAAATCCTCAAGGAACCCACCAGGTACAACCCTAAATCCGTAACATGGGCACCCTCATAGCAACCCCTATTACTAGCTTGTTCAACCTCTTTTTCGTATCGTCTGAGATCCCCAAAGATTGGAAAGCTGCCGCGGTCATCCCCCTCTTCAAAGGGGGAGACACTTTAGACCCAAACTGTTATAGACCTATATCCATCCTGCCCTGCCTTTCTAAAATCTTTGAAAGCCAAGTTAACAAACAGATCACCGACCATTTCGAATTACCTTATCCACTATGCAATCTGGTTTCCGAGCTGGTCACTCACGGGGGCACCTCAGCCACACTCAAGGTCCTAAACTATGACATAACCACCATTGATAAAAGACAGCACTGTGCAGCCGTCTTCATTGACCTGGCCAAGGCTTTTGACTCTGTCATTCAACACATTCTTATCAGCAGACTCAATAGCCTTGGTTTCTCAAATGACCGCCTCGCCTGGTTCACCAACTACTTCTCATATAGAGTTCAGTGTGTCAAATTGGAGGGCCTGTTTTCCGGACCTCTAGCAGTCTCTATGTGGGTGCCACAGGGTTCAACTCTCCGACTCTTTTCTCTGTATATATCAATGATGTCGCTCTTGCTGATGATGATTCACTGATTCACCTCTACGCAGACGACACCATTCTGTATACAGCTGGCCCTTCTTTGGACACCGTGTTAACAAACCTCCAATCGAGCTTCAATGCCATACAACACTCCTTCCGTGGCCTCCAATTGCTCTTAAATGCTAGTAAACCTAAATGCATTTTCAGATCGCTGCCCGCACCCGCCCGTACGAGTAGCATCACTACTCTGGACGGTTCTGACTTAGAATATGTGGACAACTACAAATACCTAGGTGTCTGGTTAGACTGTAAACTCTCCTTCCAGACTCATATTAAGGATCTCCAATCCAAAATTAAATCTAGAATTGGCTTCGCAACAAAGCCTCCTTCACTCACGCTGCCACACATACCCTCGTAAAACTGACCATCCTATGACTTCGGCGATGTATTTTACAAAATAGCCTCCAACACTCTACTCAGCAAGCTGGATGCAGTCTATCACAGTACCATCCATTTGTCACCAATGCACAGTATACCACCCACACTGTGACCTTTATGCTCTCGTCAGCTGACCCTCACTACATATTAATCGCCAGACCCACTGGCTCCAGGTCATCTAAGTATTTGTTAGGTATCTCAGCTCACTGGTCACCATAACAACACCCACCCGTAGCACACGCTCCAGCAGGTATATCTCACTGGTCATCCCCAACACCTCCTTCGGCTGCCTTTCTTTCCAGTTCTCTGTAGCCAATGATTGGAAAGAATTGCAAAAATCGCTGAAGTTGGAGTCTTTTATTTCCCTCACTAACTTTAAGCATCAGCTGTCAGAGCAGTTTACTGATCGCTGCAGCTGTACATAGCCCATCTGTAAATAGCCCATCCAACTACCTACCTCGTCCCCATATTGTTTTTATTTACTTTTTTTCGACTCTTTTGCACACCAGTACTTCTACTTGCACATCATCTCCACATCTATCACTCCAGTCTTAATTTGCTATATTGTAATTACTTCGCTACTATGGCCTATTTATTTTACATACCTCCTTACTCCATTTGCACACACTGTATATAGCTTTTTCTATTGTGTTATTGATTGTACTTTTGTTTATCCCTTGTGTTGTTTTTTGTTGCACTGCTTTTCTTTATCTTGGCCAGGTCGCAGTTGTAAATGAGAACTTGTTCTCAACTAGCCTACCTGTTTAAATAAAGGTGAAATAAAAAAAATACAAATAGAAACACAGGGCCAGATATGATTAAACCCCTGTGATAATCTTAAATACACAAAAAGGCCACAAGATGTCCTTTTATAAAATAATTATGGTAGTTTGCTGGTAAAGTTGGAACATTTCCAGTAATATATCATCGCCTTGCAACCCTAGTGCTGAGACATGGCTAGTCTCAACTTGACCTTTTTTGGGGCCCTAGCTGTTATTCTCAGCTAAATAATTTTGTAACACTCTCGTAATGCATTTAACCTACCTGCAGCCTACAGTGTTAACAATATTTTCTTCTATATATTGCTAAACAGAAAGCCAATATACAGCAAATAAAATATTATTTGCCTGAAGCATTTGACATATTTAATATGCCACTAGATGTATTGCAAAGAGCCTTTTAACAATGTCTGCCATTAGACTGAAGAGACCTGACACAGGTGGACACTCTCTCTGCAATATTAATAGCCTTGTTATTCCTTTTTATTGTTTTCAGGCCAGACCTTACGGCCATCTGAATCCCAGCCGTGTGTCTCTTAAATAATAATTGCATCGGGCCTTGTAATAAGAGCACTAAAGATTTATAGCACAATAAATACTCCAGCTACTGTTCTGTGTTGTTCTCCCACCTGCTCTCTCTTCAGAATAACACAACGCAATACTAACAGGGATTAAGCATCCAGTTGGGCGATGAGTTTCCTTTTGGGGGTGGATTTGTGGACGGGAAGACTTTTAAATGTCATCACTGAATACATTTGAATAATGTATTCATTATTACCAAAGCACCTTGAGCCCCTGTAGTTGTGAGCATGCCAAGGTGGTTGTATTAGAGAACACAGGCGGCGTGGGGGGCACAGTGGGACTCAGCAAATTAGATGAAGCCTTCATTCACACACCCAATGGGAGTGTTGTCAGATAGGCGGAAACCAAGGGCTTTGGTAAAATACTTGGCCTGTCTTGTCTGGAGCCCACCGTCATCGCTGTGTGGATTTGTGTGCGTGCTTGTTCACTGACCCTGGTGGCCCCTGTGGAGGCTTTTGTTAGCTGGAAAATTCAGCCATGGGTCCTATTCAGAACAATGTCTTAATTTATTCTAAGAAACCATATTTTATTCCATATTCTGTGGACTTTCTTTTTGCCTCCAACAGCAATCATTGTTTTATTGATTAAACAAACTCCCTAGGCACAAGAACATTTTTGTTTTATTGAACTCTGGAGACTTGAGATTGAGAGTACGGAGTGCAATTGTAATGCATGAAAGTATGTATTGGTTTCTATGGCTCATGCAGAGGACAATGTTGAAAGACAAGTATAAATGTTTTAGGCGGTAACTTCTCAGCAGAGGTGTGTGTGTGTTTGGAAGTTCTTGGAACTGATTTCTCCTCCTTCATCCATGGCTTTTTCTTTCACTGAGCACCTCTTCACAGGGTTGAGAGCCTAATCGATTTTTATCTTCCCCAGCCACCCACTCGGCCTCCAGAAAACTGTGCAAGTTTTGACTTATCGCATAGATAATCCAGCTAGAGTCGTCAATCACAGAGTCATTTGCGCTCATCTCGTTTGGGGGGAATATTCAGTGTTTTAGTGGAGCAATGGCTTTGAGCGGAGTTCATAGTAATGCCATTCAACCTGTTCTGTTACACTCCATCATCTACCTAAATGTCTGCCCTTAACACTGTTGTTGCCCAGATTCATGACCCTCTAAATGGGGTGCTTGAAAATATTTCTTGGGGGTCCTTTCAAATTAGCATTAAACGTCAGGGGGGTAATAAATAACAAAGTCTAATTGAATTATAATGCTCCCCAGAAAAAAGGAAATGATTGTGGGTTCATTTGTCTAAATTTCTTTCTAATGACACCCTTCCGGTCTTTCTGCTGCAACTGAGTTAGAAGACGGAAGCTCATTCAGTTCATTCAGCTAGTTCGTCTTCCCAACGACGTTCAAGGCCAGCCTCTGTACAGTATACCTTTGGGGCTGACCAAATTGGCTGCTCCTATCTTGGGCCTCCCACGGTGCCAGTTTTGAGTGCTTCAGTTCCACTGTCGGTGCTTATGACAGCTTATGCTGAGCAAGTCCTGAATGCATACAAGTTATTTTAGATGATTTGCCCCTAACTGACTGCGCTCTTAACTGTCCAACTGGGATGCCTTGGAATATCCGAAGTCCTCCCTTGGGTAGCTGATCTGATCCATTTTTTGGGGCGGGTGCGTCTTAAGAAAGACGTTCCAGTAGTCGAGGATAATCCTGCTACTTTCTCTGGAACTCCTGGGCAGAGCAGAGTTGGCAGTGGCAACAGGCGAGAAAGCAGAACAAGGACTCCATTGAGGAGGACTTGGTTGCCAGCAGCCCTATGGCACAGTCAGACTGCACCAATTCAGGAGTACACAAGGGGGAGAGGCTGATCACCAGGGCACAATGGTCTATTACATATAAACTGAAAACATCTTAACATGCTCCCTGAGGCAGGGGAATGATCAAAACTCCTCTTGAGATTTTCTTAATATAAAAATGTTTTGCGTATCCTAGCAGTTCAGTGAACCTTCTTTTTCATTTGCTCTGTGTCGGAATTGAGTATGTTACACCACTCGCACCTTTTTAATAATGCAGTAGGCGTGTCACCTCTTCCAGGTACATTTTTTTCAGAGGGGACAAAGGAGTGTGTTATGGAGAGGAGCTGGCAGGTGTAGAGTAAAGCAGAGAGAGAAAAGCCAAGGGCCTTTGAGCACAACTGTCAGCCTATTTTTAAGTGTCAGGGACCAAGGTGCACTCCAGCGCTATGGCTCCATTTGACACAGAGGCTGAGGTCTGCCACAGAGAAGACAAGCAAGCAAGGTGGCCCAGAAAACAAACAAAAGCAAGTGAAGCAAAAAACAGACCCATTATGGAGGAGAACTAGTCTGTTACCAGATCTATCTGAGCTGTCTTGCCAACTCCTATAGTCCCAGTGACAGCACAAACAGATCTGATAGCAAGCTAGAGGAGAGCACAGAGGAACCATGAGTGGGGCAGTAAGTAGAAGGTTGGAAGGTACTTTGGACAGAGACGGACAAGGTCTAGACTTCTTAACTAGGTGAATTAACTTCAATTAAGTTACATTAACACATTGACTTGTTGGACACAAGAAGAGTTAAATAAACAACTCATTTGTAAGCCCTATAGCAGAAATAACAACACACACACACTTACCGTCAAACTTTCTCAGAAGAGGTACATATTTGTAAGCCCTATAGCAGAAATAATAAATTGCTATGACTTTTGTTTTCTTTCTCAAACTCTTGCTCTCACTAGTTGACAACACCATAAGCAAGGCTAATTGGGGGAGGGAATTGCCCCACAATAGCTGTCAGAAAGAACAGAAGAACAAGACTCTCGAGTGCATCTGAAAACCACTCGGCTCTAATGTCCTATTTGTCTCTCCCCCCTCAACCATGTCTCTTCCCCATTGACCATTTCATGCTCTATTTTATAATGGTTTCATTAGAGTAAGAAAGGCCTGAAATAGGTCATAGTTGGCCTTTTTTCTCTCACCCGAGGGGGCCGATAGTCTAAACTCCAAATTAGACCACTATGTGAAGTGCATTGAGCTGTACCTGACGAACTTGAGGAAATGTCTGACATCCGCTTTCACAACAAACACTTGTACCATTATTCAATTTGATTGTGTGATGGTTGTTTCTGCATAACATTCATCTATAAAATACTCAAATGGTTTTGTTTCCATATTACTATTGTCTGTGTAGGATTCAAATTTTAGAAGAAAAATTATTGATCCATCCATCAAGTTATAGCACATTATTGCATCCCATCATCAAATCAAATTCTGTCTAATCAATACATCTATTGTCCTCAATATGGCCAGGCTGCGGCCTGTGTAGGCTAATCGACATTGAATGTCATACGCCTTCAGGGCCAGACATTCACTCTCGCTGCAGTTCATTCCTAACTGTAAGAAATCTGAATCTGACGCTTTGCCAGTGTGAGGACAATTTAGAATGAGGTAGCCTGGGTTTACCTAAAGGGGACTGGCAGAGGGCCTGGCATATGGCATCATTTAGCACAGTTCACATGTCCCCGCTCCGACAGGCACACCAACCACGCACATGTCCCCGCTCCGACAGGCACACCAACCGCGCACAAGTCCCCGCTCCGACAGGCACACCAACCAAGGCACCTCATCTCTCACAAACTCTCATTATGCTGAATGCTGTCCACGATCAATACCTGCAGCTGCCTCTTTCTCTCCTCTCTCTTCTCCCCCCTCTCTTTTTCTTTATCTTCCTGTTCTCTCCCCTCCAATAAAGCAGTTTGCTGAAAAATGAAACAAGACTAAATGGAAGGTCTTGGAGGTAAACTTCTTTGTACCCTATGCTTGTGATTCAAGGCTGAGCCACCGCTGCACAAAAGAGGGAGACATGAAAAATCTGTTTGATCCTTGCAACCAGCTGTACATGCAAATGAGCCAGGCTTTTTTAGTCCCCATCACACACATAATTGGGAGGCTCATTTGTGTGTGTGTGTGTGTGTGTGTGTGTGTGTGTGTGTGTGTGTGTGTGTGTGTGTGTGTGTGTGTGTGTGTGTGTGTGTGTGTGTGTGTGTGTGTGTGTGTGTGTGTGTGTGTGTGTGTGTGTGTGTGTGTGTGTGTGTGTGTGTGTGTGTGTGTGAGAGAGAGAGAGAGAGAGAGAGAGAGAGAGAGAGAGAGAGAGGTACACGTGTCAGTTTGATGAGTCTACTGATTCTGTGTTTGAATAGTATGTGTTTGCGGGTGCCTGTGTGCGTGTGGGCACTGGCAGAGGCATCCTGCCCTCCTGGTGCCCTGCCACCACCATGCTAATGCTCTTCTCTAGGCTCGGTGTTGACCACAGAGGGTCCGGGACATCAACATAACGAAGCATCTTTCAACTCCCGGAGCTAACATCCCAACCACACACCGAGCGTCCATGAGTCCACGCATCTTACATACACAAAACAGGGTATTTCAGTTGACTTCCCGAATTGGCTGAATTTAAATGGAATTGACCCAATGCTGGTTTTAAACAAATTTGACTCTGTCACATCAGTAATTCTGTAACTCACTGGTGTGTATTTTATGGAAGCCTATTTTATATACAACTACCATAGTGAAGCAGGACTAGCTTGCTCCTCATTCAAAAAATGTAATTGAATTTGGGCTGGCTTAGATTTACAACAATATATTTTCCTGTGTTCAAGCAATAGCCTACTGTGTCACCGGCTATCATGAAATTTGATTTGAAATTTGATTTGGAATTTGATTTCCTTCCAGTAAACAAATGATCCTGGGTCGCTGCTACACTAATTTGCATGAAGTGATTGAGGCTAAGATAGAGAGAGAGGGAGGGGAAAACAGACCTGGGTTAAAATCATTTTTGAAATCTTTTAAATTCTTTGAGCATTTGCTCTAGCCTGCCTGGAGTGCCATCTGGCCGGGGTTTACTGTTTTGGGACTATTCTATTGGTCCATTAAGGCAGGCAAGCAGTTTAATCAAGCACAGATAAAGGACTTGAAAGGATTTAAATAGTATTTGAACCCAGGTCTGTGGGGAAACAGCCTATGTGTGTAGGCAGATGAACAAACACCCACAGGATGTAATCGCACAGTTGGATGCACCGATCCTACATCTTCATTGTCCCAACAGATTCATGCAGGTTTTAGAGCTTCATCATTGTTCGTCCACTCAGCACGGGGTGGTACTCGAGTGTGGTGACCATACGGGAAATGGACAAAAGGAAGCAGGGGGTGCCCTTGAGGGTCTTGTGGTAATGCTGCAGCCACCGGTACACTTACACATTCAGTGTAAGCATAGGTTCTGTCCTATCTTTCAGCATTGTCATCCTCTCACTATATCTGTTCAATAAAATCAAAGGAATACCTTAAAATATACTTTAAAAGGGTAGCAGTAAGATGTAGCCATATATATTAAATGACATAGAAATTAATTACATTCTGTTTGTGTGGTTGTCTACAACCGAGGAGGCCTGGACTGAAAGGCGATATATGGACTTTTTGGTAATCTATGCGACCAAAATTGTAGGTGTCCCTAAAGTAAATGGACATGTTTTGTGTGTGTGTGTGTGTGTGTGTGTGTGTGTGTGTGTGTGTGTGTGTGTGTGTGTGTGTGTGTGTGTGTGTGTGTGTGTGTGTGTGTGTGTGTGTGTGTGTGTGTGTGTGTGTGTGTGTGTGTGTGTGTGTGTGTGTGTGTGTGTGTGTGTGTTTAGGTGATTGTGCTTTGGTGTAAATCCATTCAATTAAGATAATATGAAAACCATTAACAGAAAATGGCACATTTTTCTTTATGTGGATTTCCCTCAACTCACATTATTGAGAAATGTGACTTTTTATAGCTCAACTAGAATTGAACGCTCCTGGGTCTCTTGAGATTGGTTTAAGTTATTTTATGTTTTTTTATTCATTGAGGCAACAAGATAAATATATTAACTCAGAAAATCAACATCCACAAGGGTCCAGGAGGACAAGTATGAATAAAAATTAAATTAATCCATCCTACCAATTCAAAATCCTCCTTCGGCAACAAACAACATTGATATTTTACCTCCATGGATGCTTGTCAATTAATCATTTGTGTTGTGCGTAACAGCAGTAAAAACCAACACTTGTGAAAATACAAACCTTATTTGCCAATGAATGCTAATGAATAGTCAAAATTATTTAAAATTATATAATTATTATTTAAAAATAATAAAAAATTATTATAATTGTACTGTAACTCGACAATATTGCACTCTTTCCTCCTGTCATTAAACTGTTTCCACAAATGAGTCTATTTGTGCTTCAAGCTAAAAAAACACTGATAAACAAACCGTGATGGACTGAGAAAACCATGAACTGTAAAAAACTTAAAAACAAAGTCATTACAGATTAATTAATACATTCTCCCATGACTGCCTTTTCCAACCATCACTGAACGTTTTAATTTTTACTCACTAGATCCCTGTGATTAATTATGTAGGCATAATTGCCTTTACTTTATTTTGTGTTTTTATGAACTTACAGCAACAATTTATTTGAAAGTGACATAATATACTGTAAATCAAATGACAGTCATGCACACATAATTGTTTTGTATGTGTGGCCCCAGTGGGAATTGAACCCTCTACCCATGCCATTGCAAGCACCATGATCTACTACCTGAGCCACACAGGACATCCAGTTGACTAAATGAGACACAAACATGTTAACTGGTCACATTGCTGGTCTCTATCGCTAATCGGCTACAACACATTCAGATTCCAAAGTTTCAGTGCATCGTGCTTCAGAACAGGGGTATGGCAAAGACAGACAAAATGACAGAAATTGACATAAACGGCTATATAAAGCTTCAAGTTACAACAACCTTATGTAGGCAAGTGAGTGAGCTGTATAGGAAGTCTTATCCATGGATCCTGCAGTAGAGAAATGAGAGCACTGCTCCCTGCATCACACATACATCATGATACACATTGCTTGCTGTAATATAGAATTTCAACAAAATATTGACTCAATGTTATTTTTGTTAGTCAGTTAAATTTGTCCTCTTTGTTCCCACGTTGAACATAATGCTTCCACGAGAGAGAGACACAGCTGCTGATCTCCTGCCTTTTTGGGGATGGTTTTCCATGACAGGCCACTGTCCTTCATCTGCTTCTTCCACAGTTTTTTGCCAGGTTTCTTTTGGGCAGCCACGCATCCTTTTTCCATCTGCTGTCCAGTGAAGGGCTGTCTTTGAGAGTGCAGGCTCATTCATTCAGCATACATGCCCTAGCCACCTCCTTCTTTTCATTTTTGGGGTTTTTGTGATGCTGTCTTTTGGTGTAACTCTTCGTTTGACATCGTGTTTGGCCAGTAAATGCCACGTATGTTCTGGAGACACTTGTTTTGGAAAGTCTCTAGTTTTCTAGACAGTCTGGATGTTTGCCTCCAACATTCAGAGTCGTACAGAAGCACACTGAGGACATTACTATTGAACAGGATGAGTTTGGTTTTGATTTTGAGTTGTTTGATTTCCATATGGTTTTTAACACGTCAAAAGTGTCGGTTGCTTTTATGATCCGGGTGTTGGCATCCTTTTCTGAATTTCCACCATTAATGACCTTGCTGCCAAGGTAGAGGAGTTCTTGAACTTCCTCCACCGCTTCTCCGTTTATGTTAATGTGTGTGTCTTGTGGTTTTTCCTCGCGAGCTTAGTTTTCTTTTGCGTTGATTTTCAAAACAATTTTGTAGGGATGTGTTTGTGATCTTGTCAACCTTTTCTTGCATGTCAGATTGTCTGCTGGAGAGCAAGGTGATGTCATCTGCATAATCCAGATCTTCCTGTCATGCAGGTGAAAGAGGACCCAAAAGCGACTTGGCGAAAACAGAGTCTTTAATCCAGTAAAGTAAATACAAACAAAAAACACAACTTTCACTCGAAATGACGAGGACAAACTGGAGACTCGATCTTGAACAGCAGGTGAACAGCAGGTTGCCTCGGGAAGGCACTTGAACCAGACAGACTCAGACACCTGCTCACCACGCAGCATCTGAGGAAAACACGACACGACAGGGCGATACACAAACACAGCACGGTGAATTCTAGACAAGGAACCGACAGGACAGGAACGGAACACAAAGGAAGAAATAGGGACTCTAATCAGGGGAAAGGATCGGGAACAGGTGTGGGAAGACTAAATGATTGATTAGGGGAATAGGAACAGCTGGGAGCAGGAACGGAACGATAGAGAGAAGAGAGAGCGAGAGAGTGAGAGAGGGAGGGGGAGAGAGAGGGATAGAAAGAGGGAAAGAACCTAATAAGACCAGCAGAGGGAAACGAATAGAATGGGAAGCACAGGGACAAGACAAGATAATAAATGACAAAACATGACACTTCCAGAGTTGAGGTGAGTGTCCATCTGATGCCACTTTTTCCGTTTGTCAGGGTCTGCGTCATAAACCAGTTAATGGCTTTAATGAACAGGGTGGAGGAGAGGATGCATCCTTGTTTTAACTCCAGTGTTGATTCTGAAACCGTTGGTTACGTGTCTCTTACAGACAGCCTGACAGTGGAAATCGGTCTCCGAGGTCTTGATGACATTGACTATTTTGGGAGGGATTCGATAGTGGTGAAGTATTTTCCACAGGGATATTCGGTGGAGTGTCGAAGGCCTTTTCAAAATCAAAAGGTGGTGTATATGGAACTGGTCCCCGGGCTCAATATTGAATACAGGGAATAGGGTGCCATTTGGGACCCTTATTCTTATTGTATATTGTCAGTCACACACTGTTATTGGAGAAATGAAGCCTCTAAAATGTAACATGTGTCCTACACTTGTATTGTACAATATTGTTCAGCTGGAGTGTTTCCATAGAAACCTAACCTTAACGTTTTCTCGAGTCTGTGGTGTGATGTGATACAATTTTTTTGTGAATGTTATGGCACAGTCATCTCCATCCTCCTCTTAAATTCTTCAGCCTTCTCTTTTTAAATGAAATTGTAAATGTTGGCTACTGGGGTAAATGGAGGTTTGAAAATAATACTGTGATTGGATAATTGGATTGGAATCAGCTGCTTATAGTTGTCATGTTTTGTCTTATTTTGTCTTGTCATTTTGCTTTTCCCTCTGTTCGTTTTCCCCCTGCTGGTCTTTTTAGGTTCGTTCCCCTCTTTCTCTCTTCCTCCCTCTCTCTCTTCTCTCTATCGCTCCGTTCCTGCTCCCAGCTGTTCCTATTCCCCTAATCAATCATTTAGTCTTCCCACACCTGTTCCCTATCTTTCCCCCTGATTAGAGTCCCTATTTCTCCCCTTGTTTTCCGTTTCTGCCCTGTCGGATCCTTGTCTATTGTTCACCGTGCTGTGTTTGTGTATCGCCCTGTCGTGTCGTGTTTCCCTCAGATGCTGCGTGGTGAGCAGGTGTCTGAGTCTGCTACGTTCAAGTGCCTTCCCGAGGCAACCTGCAGTTCAAGATCGAGTCTCCAGTCTGTTCTCGTCATTACGAGTGGAAATTGTGTTTTTTGATTGTATTTTTACTTTACTGGATTAAAGACTCTGTTTTCGCCAAGTCGCTTTTGGGTCCTCATTCACCTGCATAACAGAAGGATCCGACCAAGAATGGACCCAGCGACTATGGATTCTCTCTACTCTACTCTCGAGTTCCAGGGAGCGATGCTCGGCAGACACGAGCAGGAATTGTCTGCTGCTCGGCATGCCGTTGAGACCCTGGCCGCTCAGGTCTCCGACCTCTCAGGACAGTATCAGAGTCTTCGTCTCGTGTCACCAGCTACTTCCGGTTCTTCCGAGCCTCCGGAACCTAGGGTTAATAACCCACCATGTTATTCTGGGCAGCCCACTGAGTACCGCTCCTTTCTCACCCAGTGTGATATAGTGTTCTCTCTCCAACCCAACACATACTCAAGAGAGAGCTCGGATTGCCTACGTCATATCACTCCTTACTGGTCGGGCTCGGCAGTGGGGCACAGCTATCTGGGAGGCAAGCGCTGAGTGTACTAACAATTATCTGAACTTTAAAGAGGAGATGATAAGGGTTTTTGATCGCTCAGTTTTTGGGAAAGAAGCTTCCTGGTCCCTGTCTTCCCTATGTCAAGGTAATCGATCCATAACGGATTACTCTATAGAGTTTCGCACTCTTGCTGCCTCCAGTAACTGGAACGAGCAGGCGTTGCTCGCTCGTTTTCTGGAGGGACTCCACGCTAAGGTTAAGGATGAGATTCTCTCTCGGGAGGTTCCATCCAGCGTGGATTCTTTGATTGAACTCGCTATTCGCATTGAACGACGGGTAGATCTTCGTCACCGAGCTCATAGAAGAGAGCTCGCGTTAACTGTGTCTCCCCTCTCTCCGACACTACCGTCTTTCCCCACTGACTCAGGTGTTGAGCCCATGCAGCTGGGGGTATTCGCATCTCGACTAAGGAGAGGGAACGGAGAATCACCAACCGCCTCTGTCTCTATTGCGGTTCCGCTGGTCATTTTGTCATTTCATGTCCAGTTAAAGGCCAGAGCTCATCAGTAAGCGGAGGGCGACTGATAAGCGCTGCTAGACGGTCCTCTCCGTCAAGTACATGTACTACCTTACCGGTCCATCTACGCTGGACCGGATCGGCAGCTTCCTGCAGTGCATTAATAGACTCTGGGGCAGAGGGCTGTTTTATGGACGAAGCCTGGGCGCGGGAACATGACATTCCTCTCAGACAGTTAGGGAGCCCACGGTCATGTTTGCCTTGGATGGTAGTCCTCTCCCCAGTATATTATATGAAACACTACCTTTAACCCTCACTGTATCTGGTAACCATAGTGAGACCATTTCTTTTTGATTTTTTGTTCACCTTTTACACCTGTTGTTTTGGGTCATCCCTGGCTAGTGTGTCATAATCCTTCTTTTGATTGGTCTAGTAATTCTATCCTTTCCTGGAACGTTTCTTGTCATGTGACGTGTTTAATGTCTGCTATTTCTCCTGTTTGTTCTGTCCCCTCTTCTCAGGAGGAACCTGGTGATTTGACAGGAGTGCCGGAGGAATATCATGGTCTGCGCACGGTCTTCAGTCGGTCCAGAACCAACCCCCTTCCTCCTCACCGGTCGTATGATTGTTGTCCTGATCTCTTCAAGAAGCGTTTTGCATCCGCTCCTATCCTTGTTGCACCTGACGTCACTAAACCGTTTATTGTTGAGGTTGACGCGTCGGGGGTGGGCGTGGGAGCCATTCTGTCCCAGCGCTCCGATACTGACGATGGGGTCCACCCTTGTGCGTATTTTTCTCATCGCCTGTCACCGTCGGAACGTAACTATGATGTGGCTAACCGCGAACTGCTCGCCATCCGTTTAGCCCTAGGCAAATGGCGACAGTGGTTGGAGGGGGCGACCGTTCCTTTTGTCGTTTGGACTGACCAAAAGAACCTTGAGTACATCCGTTATGCCAAACGACTGAATGCGCGTCATGCTCGTTGGGCGTTGTTTTTCGCTCGTTTCGAGTTCGTTATTTCTTATTGCCCGGGTACTAAGAACACCAAGCCTCATGCTTTATCCCGTCTCTTTAGTTCTTCTGTGGCTTCTACCGATCCCGAGGGGATCCTTCCTGTTGGGCGTGTTGTCGGGTTGACTGTCTGGGGAATTGAGAGACAGGTTAAGCAAGCACTCACGCACACTGCGTCGCCGCGCGCTTGTCCTAGTAACATTGCTGGTCTCTATCGCTAATCGGCTACAACACATTCAGATTCCAAAGTTTCAGTGCATCGTGCTTCAGAACAGGGGTATGGCAAAGACAGACAAAATGACAGAAATTGACATAAACGGCTATATAAAGCTTCAAGTTACAACAACCTTATGTAGGCAAGTGAGTGAGCTGTATAGGAAGTCTTATCCATGGATCCTGCAGTAGAGAAATGAGAGCACTGCTCCCTGCATCACACATACATCATGATACACATTGCTTGCTGTAATATAGAATTTCAACAAAATATTGACTCAATGTTATTTTTGTTAGTCAGTTAAATTTGTCCTCTTTGTTCCCACGTTGAACATAATGCTTCCACGAGAGAGAGACACAGCTGCTGATCTCCTGCCTTTTTGGGGATGGTTTTCCATGACAGGCCACTGTCCTTCATCTGCTTCTTCCACAGTTTTTTGCCAGGTTTCTTTTGGGCAGCCACGCATCCTTTTTCCATCTGCTGTCCAGTGAAGGGCTGTCTTTGAGAGTGCAGGCTCATTCATTCAGCATACATGCCCTAGCCACCTCCTTCTTTTCATTTTTGGGGTTTTTGTGATGCTGTCTTTTGGTGTAACTCTTCGTTTGACATCGTGTTTGGCCAGTAAATGCCACGTATGTTCTGGAGACACTTGTTTTGGAAAGTCTCTAGTTTTCTAGACAGTCTGGATGTTTGCCTCCAACATTCAGAGTCGTACAGAAGCACACTGAGGACATTACTATTGAACAGGATGAGTTTGGTTTTGATTTTGAGTTGTTTGATTTCCATATGGTTTTTAACACGTCAAAAGTGTCGGTTGCTTTTATGATCCGGGTGTTGGCATCCTTTTCTGAATTTCCACCATTAATGACCTTGCTGCCAAGGTAGAGGAGTTCTTGAACTTCCTCCACCGCTTCTCCGTTTATGTTAATGTGTGTGTCTTGTGGTTTTTCCTCGCGAGCTTAGTTTTCTTTTGCGTTGATTTTCAAAACAATTTTGTAGGGATGTGTTTGTGATCTTGTCAACCTTTTCTTGCATGTCAGATTGTCTGCTGGAGAGCAAGGTGATGTCATCTGCATAATCCAGATCTTCCAGAGTTGAGGTGAGTGTCCATCTGATGCCACTTTTTCCGTTTGTCAGGGTCTGCGTCATAAACCAGTTAATGGCTTTAATGAACAGGGTGGAGGAGAGGATGCATCCTTGTTTTAACTCCAGTGTTGATTCTGAAACCGTTGGTTACGTGTCTCTTACAGACAGCCTGACAGTGGAAATCGGTCTCCGAGGTCTTGATGACATTGACTATTTTGGGAGGGATTCGATAGTGGTGAAGTATTTTCCACAGGGATATTCGGTGGAGTGTCGAAGGCCTTTTCAAAATCAAAAGGTGGTGTATATGGAACTGGTCCCCGGGCTCAATATTGAATACAGGGAATAGGGTGCCATTTGGGACCCTTATTCTTATTGTATATTGTCAGTCACACACTGTTATTGGAGAAATGAAGCCTCTAAAATGTAACATGTGTCCTACACTTGTATTGTACAATATTGTTCAGCTGGAGTGTTTCCATAGAAACCTAACCTTAACGTTTTTCTCGAGTCTGTGGTGTGATGTGATACAATTTTTTTGTGAATGTTATGGCACAGTCATCTCCATCCTCCTCTTAAATTCTTCAGCCTTCTCTTTTTAAATGAAATTGTAAATGTTGGCTACTGGGGTAAATGGAGGTTTGAAAATAATACTGTGATTGGATAATTGGATTGGAATCAGCTGCTTATAGTTGTCATGTTTTGTCTTATTTTGTCTTGTCATTTTGCTTTTCCCTCTGTTCGTTTTCCCCCTGCTGGTCTTTTTAGGTTCGTTCCCCTCTTTCTCTCTTCCTCCCTCTCTCTCTTCTCTCTATCGCTCCGTTCCTGCTCCCAGCTGTTCCTATTCCCCTAATCAATCATTTAGTCTTCCCACACCTGTTCCCTATCTTTCCCCCTGATTAGAGTCCCTATTTCTCCCCTTGTTTTCCGTTTCTGCCCTGTCGGATCCTTGTCTATTGTTCACCGTGCTGTGTTTGTGTATCGCCCTGTCGTGTCGTGTTTCCCTCAGATGCTGCGTGGTGAGCAGGTGTCTGAGTCTGCTACGTTCAAGTGCCTTCCCGAGGCAACCTGCAGTTCAAGATCGAGTCTCCAGTCTGTTCTCGTCATTACGAGTGGAAATTGTGTTTTTTGATTGTATTTTTACTTTACTGGATTAAAGACTCTGTTTTCGCCAAGTCGCTTTTGGGTCCTCATTCACCTGCATAACAGAAGGATCCGACCAAGAATGGACCCAGCGACTATGGATTCTCTCTACTCTACTCTCGAGTTCCAGGGAGCGATGCTCGGCAGACACGAGCAGGAATTGTCTGCTGCTCGGCATGCCGTTGAGACCCTGGCCGCTCAGGTCTCCGACCTCTCAGGACAGTATCAGAGTCTTCGTCTCGTGTCACCAGCTACTTCCGGTTCTTCCGAGCCTCCGGAACCTAGGGTTAATAACCCACCATGTTATTCTGGGCAGCCCACTGAGTACCGCTCCTTTCTCACCCAGTGTGATATAGTGTTCTCTCTCCAACCCAACACATACTCAAGAGAGAGAGCTCGGATTGCCTACGTCATATCACTCCTTACTGGTCGGGCTCGGCAGTGGGGCACAGCTATCTGGGAGGCAAGCGCTGAGTGTACTAACAATTATCTGAACTTTAAAGAGGAGATGATAAGGGTTTTTGATCGCTCAGTTTTTGGGAAAGAAGCTTCCTGGTCCCTGTCTTCCCTATGTCAAGGTAATCGATCCATAACGGATTACTCTATAGAGTTTCGCACTCTTGCTGCCTCCAGTAACTGGAACGAGCAGGCGTTGCTCGCTCGTTTTCTGGAGGGACTCCACGCTAAGGTTAAGGATGAGATTCTCTCTCGGGAGGTTCCATCCAGCGTGGATTCTTTGATTGAACTCGCTATTCGCATTGAACGACGGGTAGATCTTCGTCACCGAGCTCATAGAAGAGAGCTCGCGTTAACTGTGTCTCCCCTCTCTCCGACACTACCGTCTTTCCCCACTGACTCAGGTGTTGAGCCCATGCAGCTGGGGGTATTCGCATCTCGACTAAGGAGAGGGAACGGAGAATCACCAACCGCCTCTGTCTCTATTGCGGTTCCGCTGGTCATTTTGTCATTTCATGTCCAGTTAAAGGCCAGAGCTCATCAGTAAGCGGAGGGCGACTGATAAGCGCTGCTAGACGGTCCTCTCCGTCAAGTACATGTACTACCTTACCGGTCCATCTACGCTGGACCGGATCGGCAGCTTCCTGCAGTGCATTAATAGACTCTGGGGCAGAGGGCTGTTTTATGGACGAAGCCTGGGCGCGGGAACATGACATTCCTCTCAGACAGTTAGGGAGCCCACGGTCATGTTTGCCTTGGATGGTAGTCCTCTCCCCAGTATATTATATGAAACACTACCTTTAACCCTCACTGTATCTGGTAACCATAGTGAGACCATTTCTTTTTTGATTTTTTGTTCACCTTTTACACCTGTTGTTTTGGGTCATCCCTGGCTAGTGTGTCATAATCCTTCTTTTGATTGGTCTAGTAATTCTATCCTTTCCTGGAACGTTTCTTGTCATGTGACGTGTTTAATGTCTGCTATTTCTCCTGTTTGTTCTGTCCCCTCTTCTCAGGAGGAACCTGGTGATTTGACAGGAGTGCCGGAGGAATATCATGGTCTGCGCACGGTCTTCAGTCGGTCCAGAACCAACCCCTTCCTCCTCACCGGTCGTATGATTGTTGTCCTGATCTCTTCAAGAAGCGTTTTGCATCCGCTCCTATCCTTGTTGCACCTGACGTCACTAAACCGTTTATTGTTGAGGTTGACGCGTCGGGGGTGGGCGTGGGAGCCATTCTGTCCCAGCGCTCCGATACTGACGATGGGGTCCACCCTTGTGCGTATTTTTCTCATCGCCTGTCACCGTCGGAACGTAACTATGATGTGGCTAACCGCGAACTGCTCGCCATCCGTTTAGCCCTAGGCAAATGGCGACAGTGGTTGGAGGGGGCGACCGTTCCTTTTGTCGTTTGGACTGACCAAAAGAACCTTGAGTACATCCGTTATGCCAAACGACTGAATGCGCGTCATGCTCGTTGGGCGTTGTTTTTCGCTCGTTTCGAGTTCGTTATTTCTTATTGCCCGGGTACTAAGAACACCAAGCCTCATGCTTTATCCCGTCTCTTTAGTTCTTCTGTGGCTTCTACCGATCCCGAGGGGATCCTTCCTGTTGGGCGTGTTGTCGGGTTGACTGTCTGGGGAATTGAGAGACAGGTTAAGCAAGCACTCACGCACACTGCGTCGCCGCGCGCTTGTCCTAGTAACATTGCTGGTCTCTATCGCTAATCGGCTACAACACATTCAGATTCCAAAGTTTCAGTGCATCGTGCTTCAGAACAGGGGTATGGCAAAGACAGACAAAATGACAGAAATTGACATAAACGGCTATATAAAGCTTCAAGTTACAACAACCTTATGTAGGCAAGTGAGTGAGCTGTATAGGAAGTCTTATCCATGGATCCTGCAGTAGAGAAATGAGAGCACTGCTCCCTGCATCACACATACATCATGATACACATTGCTTGCTGTAATATAGAATTTCAACAAAATATTGACTCAATGTTATTTTTGTTAGTCAGTTAAATTTGTCCTCTTTGTTCCCACGTTGAACATAATGCTTCCACGAGAGAGAGACACAGCTGCTGATCTCCTGCCTTTTTGGGGATGGTTTTCCATGACAGGCCACTGTCCTTCATCTGCTTCTTCCACAGTTTTTTGCCAGGTTTCTTTTGGGCAGCCACGCATCCTTTTTCCATCTGCTGTCCAGTGAAGGGCTGTCTTTGAGAGTGCAGGCTCATTCATTCAGCATACATGCCCTAGCCACCTCCTTCTTTTCATTTTTGGGGTTTTTGTGATGCTGTCTTTTGGTGTAACTCTTCGTTTGACATCGTGTTTGGCCAGTAAATGCCACGTATGTTCTGGAGACACTTGTTTTGGAAAGTCTCTAGTTTTCTAGACAGTCTGGATGTTTGCCTCCAACATTCAGAGTCGTACAGAAGCACACTGAGGACATTACTATTGAACAGGATGAGTTTGGTTTTGATTTTGAGTTGTTTGATTTCCATATGGTTTTTAACACGTCAAAAGTGTCGGTTGCTTTTATGATCCGGGTGTTGGCATCCTTTTCTGAATTTCCACCATTAATGACCTTGCTGCCAAGGTAGAGGAGTTCTTGAACTTCCTCCACCGCTTCTCCGTTTATGTTAATGTGTGTGTCTTGTGGTTTTTCCTCGCGAGCTTAGTTTTCTTTTGCGTTGATTTTCAAAACAATTTTGTAGGGATGTGTTTGTGATCTTGTCAACCTTTTCTTGCATGTCAGATTGTCTGCTGGAGAGCAAGGTGATGTCATCTGCATAATCCAGATCTTCCAGAGTTGAGGTGAGTGTCCATCTGATGCCACTTTTTCCGTTTGTCAGGGTCTGCGTCATAAACCAGTTAATGGCTTTAATGAACAGGGTGGAGGAGAGGATGCATCCTTGTTTTAACTCCAGTGTTGATTCTGAAACCGTTGGTTACGTGTCTCTTACAGACAGCCTGACAGTGGAAATCGGTCTCCGAGGTCTTGATGACATTGACTATTTTGGGAGGGATTCGATAGTGGTGAAGTATTTTCCACAGGGATATTCGGTGGAGTGTCGAAGGCCTTTTCAAAATCAAAAGGTGGTGTATATGGAACTGGTCCCCGGGCTCAATATTGAATACAGGGAATAGGGTGCCATTTGGGACCCTTATTCTTATTGTATATTGTCAGTCACACACTGTTATTGGAGAAATGAAGCCTCTAAAATGTAACATGTGTCCTACACTTGTATTGTACAATATTGTTCAGCTGGAGTGTTTCCATAGAAACCTAACCTTAACGTTTTCTCGAGTCTGTGGTGTGATGTGATACAATTTTTTTGTGAATGTTATGGCACAGTCATCTCCATCCTCCTCTTAAATTCTTCAGCCTTCTCTTTTTAAATGAAATTGTAAATGTTGGCTACTGGGGTAAATGGAGGTTTGAAAATAATACTGTGATTGGATAATTGGATTGGAATCAGCTGCTTATAGTTGTCATGTTTTGTCTTATTTTGTCTTGTCATTTTGCTTTTCCCTCTGTTCGTTTTCCCCCTGCTGGTCTTTTTAGGTTCGTTCCCCTCTTTCTCTCTTCCTCCCTCTCTCTCTTCTCTCTATCGCTCCGTTCCTGCTCCCAGCTGTTCCTATTCCCCTAATCAATCATTTAGTCTTCCCACACCTGTTCCCTATCTTTCCCCCTGATTAGAGTCCCTATTTCTCCCCTTGTTTTCCGTTTCTGCCCTGTCGGATCCTTGTCTATTGTTCACCGTGCTGTGTTTGTGTATCGCCCTGTCGTGTCGTGTTTCCCTCAGATGCTGCGTGGTGAGCAGGTGTCTGAGTCTGCTACGTTCAAGTGCCTTCCCGAGGCAACCTGCAGTTCAAGATCGAGTCTCCAGTCTGTTCTCGTCATTACGAGTGGAAATTGTGTTTTTTGATTGTATTTTTACTTTACTGGATTAAAGACTCTGTTTGCGCCAAGTCGCTTTTGGGTCCTCATTCACCTGCATAACAGAAGGATCCGACCAAGAATGGACCCAGCGACTATGGATTCTCTCTACTCTACTCTCGAGTTCCAGGGAGCGATGCTCGGCAGACACGAGCAGGAATTGTCTGCTGCTCGGCATGCCGTTGAGACCCTGGCCGCTCAGGTCTCCGACCTCTCAGGACAGTATCAGAGTCTTCGTCTCGTGTCACCAGCTACTTCCGGTTCTTCCGAGCCTCCGGAACCTAGGGTTAATAACCCACCATGTTATTCTGGGCAGCCCACTGAGTACCGCTCCTTTCTCACCCAGTGTGATATAGTGTTCTCTCTCCAACCCAACACATACTCAAGAGAGAGAGCTCGGATTGCCTACGTCATATCACTCCTTACTGGTCGGGCTCGGCAGTGGGGCACAGCTATCTGGGAGGCAAGCGCTGAGTGTACTAACAATTATCTGAACTTTAAAGAGGAGATGATAAGGGTTTTTGATCGCTCAGTTTTTGGGAAAGAAGCTTCCTGGTCCCTGTCTTCCCTATGTCAAGGTAATCGATCCATAACGGATTACTCTATAGAGTTTCGCACTCTTGCTGCCTCCAGTAACTGGAACGAGCAGGCGTTGCTCGCTCGTTTTCTGGAGGGACTCCACGCTAAGGTTAAGGATGAGATTCTCTCTCGGGAGGTTCCATCCAGCGTGGATTCTTTGATTGAACTCGCTATTCGCATTGAACGACGGGTAGATCTTCGTCACCGAGCTCATAGAAGAGAGCTCGCGTTAACTGTGTCTCCCCTCTCTCCGACACTACCGTCTTTCCCCACTGACTCAGGTGTTGAGCCCATGCAGCTGGGGGTATTCGCATCTCGACTAAGGAGAGGGAACGGAGAATCACCAACCGCCTCTGTCTCTATTGCGGTTCCGCTGGTCATTTTGTCATTTCATGTCCAGTTAAAGGCCAGAGCTCATCAGTAAGCGGAGGGCGACTGATAAGCGCTGCTAGACGGTCCTCTCCGTCAAGTACATGTACTACCTTACCGGTCCATCTACGCTGGACCGGATCGGCAGCTTCCTGCAGTGCATTAATAGACTCTGGGGCAGAGGGCTGTTTTATGGACGAAGCCTGGGCGCGGGAACATGACATTCCTCTCAGACAGTTAGGGAGCCCACGGTCATGTTTGCCTTGGATGGTAGTCCTCTCCCCAGTATATTATATGAAACACTACCTTTAACCCTCACTGTATCTGGTAACCATAGTGAGACCATTTCTTTTTGATTTTTTGTTCACCTTTTACACCTGTTGTTTTGGGTCATCCCTGGCTAGTGTGTCATAATCCTTCTTTTGATTGGTCTAGTAATTCTATCCTTTCCTGGAACGTTTCTTGTCATGTGACGTGTTTAATGTCTGCTATTTCTCCTGTTTGTTCTGTCCCCTCTTCTCAGGAGGAACCTGGTGATTTGACAGGAGTGCCGGAGGAATATCATGGTCTGCGCACGGTCTTCAGTCGGTCCAGAACCAACCCCCTTCCTCCTCACCGGTCGTATGATTGTTGTCCTGATCTCTTCAAGAAGCGTTTTGCATCCGCTCCTATCCTTGTTGCACCTGACGTCACTAAACCGTTTATTGTTGAGGTTGACGCGTCGGGGTGGGCGTGGGAGCCATTCTGTCCCAGCGCTCCGATACTGACGATGGGGTCCACCCTTGTGCGTATTTTTCTCATCGCCTGTCACCGTCGGAACGTAACTATGATGTGGCTAACCGCGAACTGCTCGCCATCCGTTTAGCCCTAGGCAAATGGCGACAGTGGTTGGAGGGGGCGACCGTTCCTTTTGTCGTTTGGACTGACCAAAAGAACCTTGAGTACATCCGTTATGCCAAACGACTGAATGCGCGTCATGCTCGTTGGGCGTTGTTTTTCGCTCGTTTCGAGTTCGTTATTTCTTATTGCCCGGGTACTAAGAACACCAAGCCTCATGCTTTATCCCGTCTCTTTAGTTCTTCTGTGGCTTCTACCGATCCCGAGGGGATCCTTCCTGTTGGGCGTGTTGTCGGGTTGACTGTCTGGGGAATTGAGAGACAGGTTAAGCAAGCACTCACGCACACTGCGTCGCCGCGCGCTTGTCCTAGTAACATTGCTGGTCTCTATCGCTAATCGGCTACAACACATTCAGATTCCAAAGTTTCAGTGCATCGTGCTTCAGAACAGGGGTATGGCAAAGACAGACAAAATGACAGAAATTGACATAAACGGCTATATAAAGCTTCAAGTTACAACAACCTTATGTAGGCAAGTGAGTGAGCTGTATAGGAAGTCTTATCCATGGATCCTGCAGTAGAGAAATGAGAGCACTGCTCCCTGCATCACACATACATCATGATACACATTGCTTGCTGTAATATAGAATTTCAACAAAATATTGACTCAATGTTATTTTTGTTAGTCAGTTAAATTTGTCCTCTTTGTTCCCACGTTGAACATAATGCTTCCACGAGAGAGAGACACAGCTGCTGATCTCCTGCCTTTTTGGGGATGGTTTTCCATGACAGGCCACTGTCCTTCATCTGCTTCTTCCACAGTTTTTTGCCAGGTTTCTTTTGGGCAGCCACGCATCCTTTTTCCATCTGCTGTCCAGTGAAGGGCTGTCTTTGAGAGTGCAGGCTCATTCATTCAGCATACATGCCCTAGCCACCTCCTTCTTTTCATTTTTGGGGTTTTTGTGATGCTGTCTTTTGGTGTAACTCTTCGTTTGACATCGTGTTTGGCCAGTAAATGCCACGTATGTTCTGGAGACACTTGTTTTGGAAAGTCTCTAGTTTTCTAGACAGTCTGGATGTTTGCCTCCAACATTCAGAGTCGTACAGAAGCACACTGAGGACATTACTATTGAACAGGATGAGTTTGGTTTTGATTTTGAGTTGTTTGATTTCCATATGGTTTTTAACACGTCAAAAGTGTCGGTTGCTTTTATGATCCGGGTGTTGGCATCCTTTTCTGAATTTCCACCATTAATGACCTTGCTGCCAAGGTAGAGGAGTTCTTGAACTTCCTCCACCGCTTCTCCGTTTATGTTAATGTGTGTGTCTTGTGGTTTTTCCTCGCGAGCTTAGTTTTCTTTTGCGTTGATTTTCAAAACAATTTTGTAGGGATGTGTTTGTGATCTTGTCAACCTTTTCTTGCATGTCAGATTGTCTGCTGGAGAGCAAGGTGATGTCATCTGCATAATCCAGATCTTCCAGAGTTGAGGTGAGTGTCCATCTGATGCCACTTTTTCCGTTTGTCAGGGTCTGCGTCATAAACCAGTTAATGGCTTTAATGAACAGGGTGGAGGAGAGGATGCATCCTTGTTTTAACTCCAGTGTTGATTCTGAAACCGTTGGTTACGTGTCTCTTACAGACAGCCTGACAGTGGAAATCGGTCTCCGAGGTCTTGATGACATTGACTATTTTGGGAGGGATTCGATAGTGGTGAAGTATTTTCCACAGGGATATTCGGTGGAGTGTCGAAGGCCTTTTCAAAATCAAAAGGTGGTGTATATGGAACTGGTCCCCGGGCTCAATATTGAATACAGGGAATAGGGTGCCATTTGGGACCCTTATTCTTATTGTATATTGTCAGTCACACACTGTTATTGGAGAAATGAAGCCTCTAAAATGTAACATGTGTCCTACACTTGTATTGTACAATATTGTTCAGCTGGAGTGTTTCCATAGAAACCTAACCTTAACGTTTTTCTCGAGTCTGTGGTGTGATGTGATACAATTTTTTTGTGAATGTTATGGCACAGTCATCTCCATCCTCCTCTTAAATTCTTCAGCCTTCTCTTTTTAAATGAAATTGTAAATGTTGGCTACTGGGGTAAATGGAGGTTTGAAAATAATACTGTGATTGGATAATTGGATTGGAATCAGCTGCTTATAGTTGTCATGTTTTGTCTTATTTTGTCTTGTCATTTTGCTTTTCCCTCTGTTCGTTTTCCCCCTGCTGGTCTTTTTAGGTTCGTTCCCCTCTTTCTCTCTTCCTCCCTCTCTCTCTTCTCTCTATCGCTCCGTTCCTGCTCCCAGCTGTTCCTATTCCCTAATCAATCATTTAGTCTTCCCACACCTGTTCCCTATCTTTCCCCCTGATTAGAGTCCCTATTTCTCCCCTTGTTTTCCGTTTCTGCCCTGTCGGATCCTTGTCTATTGTTCACCGTGCTGTGTTTGTGTATCGCCCTGTCGTGTCGTGTTTCCCTCAGATGCTGCGTGGTGAGCAGGTGTCTGAGTCTGCTACGTTCAAGTGCCTTCCCGAGGCAACCTGCAGTTCAAGATCGAGTCTCCAGTCTGTTCTCGTCATTACGAGTGGAAATTGTGTTTTTTGATTGTATTTTTACTTTACTGGATTAAAGACTCTGTTTGCGCCAAGTCGCTTTTGGGTCCTCATTCACCTGCATAACAGAAGGATCCGACCAAGAATGGACCCAGCGACTATGGATTCTCTCTACTCTACTCTCGAGTTCCAGGGAGCGATGCTCGGCAGACACGAGCAGGAATTGTCTGCTGCTCGGCATGCCGTTGAGACCCTGGCCGCTCAGGTCTCCGACCTCTCAGGACAGTATCAGAGTCTTTGTCTCGTGTCACCAGCTACTTCCGGTTCTTCCGAGCCTCCGGAACCTAGGGTTAATAACCCACCATGTTATTCTGGGCAGCCCACTGAGTACCGCTCCTTTCTCACCCAGTGTGATATAGTGTTCTCTCTCCAACCCAACACATACTCAGAGAGAGAGCTCGGATTGCCTACGTCATATCACTCCTTACTGGTCGGGCTCGGCAGTGGGGCACAGCTATCTGGGAGGCAAGCGCTGAGTGTACTAACAATTATCTGAACTTTAAAGAGGAGATGATAAGGGTTTTTGATCGCTCAGTTTTTGGGAAAGAAGCTTCCTGGTCCCTGTCTTCCCTATGTCAAGGTAATCGATCCATAACGGATTACTCTATAGAGTTTCGCACTCTTGCTGCCTCCAGTAACTGGAACGAGCAGGCGTTGCTCGCTCGTTTTCTGGAGGGACTCCACGCTAAGGTTAAGGATGAGATTCTCTCTCGGGAGGTTCCATCCAGCGTGGATTCTTTGATTGAACTCGCTATTCGCATTGAACGACGGGTAGATCTTCGTCACCGAGCTCATAGAAGAGAGCTCGCGTTAACTGTGTCTCCCTCTCTCCGACACTACCGTCTTTCCCCACTGACTCAGGTGTTGAGCCCATGCAGCTGGGGGTATTCGCATCTCGACTAAGGAGAGGGAACGGAGAATCACCAACCGCCTCTGTCTCTATTGCGGTTCCGCTGGTCATTTTGTCATTTCATGTCCAGTTAAAGGCCAGAGCTCATCAGTAAGCGGAGGGCGACTGATAAGCGCTGCTAGACGGTCCTCTCCGTCAAGTACATGTACTACCTTACCGGTCCATCTACGCTGGACCGGATCGGCAGCTTCCTGCAGTGCATTAATAGACTCTGGGGCAGAGGGCTGTTTTATGGACGAAGCCTGGGCGCGGGAACATGACATTCCTCTCAGACAGTTAGGGAGCCCACGGTCATGTTTGCCTTGGATGGTAGTCCTCTCCCCAGTATATTATATGAAACACTACCTTTAACCCTCACTGTATCTGGTAACCATAGTGAGACCATTTCTTTTTTGATTTTTTGTTCACCTTTTACACCTGTTGTTTTGGGTCATCCCTGGCTAGTGTGTCATAATCCTTCTTTTGATTGGTCTAGTAATTCTATCCTTTCCTGGAACGTTTCTTGTCATGTGACGTGTTTAATGTCTGCTATTTCTCCTGTTTGTTCTGTCCCCTCTTCTCAGGAGGAACCTGGTGATTTGACAGGAGTGCCGGAGGAATATCATGGTCTGCGCACGGTCTTCAGTCGGTCCAGAACCAACCCCTTCCTCCTCACCGGTCGTATGATTGTTGTCCTGATCTCTTCAAGAAGCGTTTTGCATCCGCTCCTATCCTTGTTGCACCTGACGTCACTAAACCGTTTATTGTTGAGGTTGACGCGTCGGGGGTGGGCGTGGGAGCCATTCTGTCCCAGCGCTCCGATACTGACGATGGGGTCCACCCTTGTGCGTATTTTTCTCATCGCCTGTCACCGTCGGAACGTAACTATGATGTGGCTAACCGCGAACTGCTCGCCATCCGTTTAGCCCTAGGCAAATGGCGACAGTGGTTGGAGGGGGCGACCGTTCCTTTTGTCGTTTGGACTGACCAAAAGAACCTTGAGTACATCCGTTATGCCAAACGACTGAATGCGCGTCATGCTCGTTGGGCGTTGTTTTTCGCTCGTTTCGAGTTCGTTATTTCTTATTGCCCGGGTACTAAGAACACCAAGCCTCATGCTTTATCCCGTCTCTTTAGTTCTTCTGTGGCTTCTACCGATCCCGAGGGATCCTTCCTGTTGGGCGTGTTGTCGGGTTGACTGTCTGGGGAATTGAGAGACAGGTTAAGCAAGCACTCACGCACACTGCGTCGCCGCGCGCTTGTCCTAGTAACCTTCTTTTCGTTCCTGTTTCTACTCGTCTGGCTGTTCTTCAGTGGGCTCACTCTGCCAAGTTAGCTGGCCATCCCGGCGTTCGGGGTACGCTTGCTTCTATTCGCCAGCGGTTTTGGTGGCCTACTCAGGAGCGTGACACGCGCCGTTTCGTGGCTGCGTGTTCAGACTGCGCGCAGAAGAAGTCTGGTAATTTTTTTCTGCTTCTGCTCCTGGTCTTGCTGGGTCTGTCTGTTCCCTGCCATCGCATCTCTCCTGTTCTTGTTCCTGCCCTTGCTGTGTCTCAGTCTGTCCCTAGTTGTTACTCTCCTGGCCTGTTTGGTCCTGTTTGCTCTAAAGCTTTCAGTTCTCTACCCGTGTCTCATTTTTTTTTTTTTTAGAGTAGTACCCTAGTTTCCCTTTTTATCGTTTTTCGTTACGGTCCTGAGGAGAGGAGTTGGGTTCTTTCTCGGGACGTGCTGGACCGTTTGTGATCTATGATTTCCTCCGTTGCCGCCAGTGTTCCTCCTCGAGAGCGCCAGGAGGCGCTCGGTGAGTGGGGGGGGTACTGTCATGTTTTGTCTTATTTTGTCTTGTCATTTTGCTTTTCCCTCTGTTCGTTTTCCCCCTGCTGGTCTTTTTAGGTTCGTTCCCCTCTTTCTCTCTTCCTCCCTCTCTCTCTTCTCTCTATCGCTCCGTTCCTGCTCCCAGCTGTTCCTATTCCCCTAATCAATCATTTAGTCTTCCCACACCTGTTCCCTATCTTTCCCCCTGATTAGAGTCCCTATTTCTCCCCTTGTTTTCCGTTTCTGCCCTGTCGGATCCTTGTCTATTGTTCACCGTGCTGTGTTTGTGTATCGCCCTGTCGTGTCGTGTTTCCCTCAGATGCTGCGTGGTGAGCAGGTGTCTGAGTCTGCTACGTTCAAGTGCCTTCCCGAGGCAACCTGCAGTTCAAGATCGAGTCTCCAGTCTGTTCTCGTCATTACGAGTGGAAATTGTGTTTTTTGATTATATTTTTACTTTACTGGATTAAAGACTCTGTTTTCGCCAAGTCGCCTGCATAACAATAGTGGCCAAATACCATTGGAAACATTCCCACACATACAGTGTAATTTACTTTGAAGAAAATATCCTTTCTAAACATTTTTACATCTAGAATGGATGTGTTTCTTATAAAAACAAGTGAACGATAGGAAATTGAGGACAGATCTTGAACCCAGGCAACAAGATTATATTGGAAATCTTGGAAATGTAGTGTAAATAGGGAAACATGGGGTAACTACTGTACCCCCCCCCTACCTAAAAACAACGTCCAATTTCTTACACAAAAAAGCTTAGTTTGTTCAAAAGTACTGTAGGCACAGTGCCTTCAGAAAGTATTCACACTCTTGACTTTTTCCACATTTTGTGTTAGTCTGAATTTTGTGAGATTTTTGATTTTCACTGATCTACACACAATAATGTCTGAGTGGAATTATGTTTTTAGAAATATTTGACAAATTAATAAAAAATGAATAGCTGAAATGTCTTGAGTCAATAAGTTTTCAACTTTTTTGTTATGCCTAAATAAGTTCAGGAGTAAAAATGTGCTTAGCAAGTCACATAATAAGTTGCATGTACTCTGTGTGCAATAATAGTGTTTAACATGATTTTTAAATGACAACCCCATTACTGTACCCTACACATAAAATAAATTGTTGTAAGGTCCCTAAGTCGAGCAGTGAATTTCAAGCACAGATTCAACCACAGAGACTATGGTTCACAAAGAAGAGCACATACTGGTAGAAGGGTAAAAAAAAAAAAGTTTTATCTCTTTGTACATTGTGCCGTTATTAATTACACTTTGGATGGTGTATCAATACACCCAGTCACTACAAAGATAAGGGCGTCATTCCTAACTCAGTTGACGGAGAGGAAGGAAACCTCTCAGGGATTTCAACCACAAAGACCAGTGAGGTTTTCCAATGCCTCACAAAGTATGGCCAAGATACTTGGTAAAATATTTAAAAACAGGCATTGAATGTCCCTTTGTGCATGGTTAAGTTATTGCACTTTGGATGGTGTATCAATACTCCCAGTCACTACTACACTACACTTTCTGGGGGGGGGGGGGGCAGTTATCCCCAACATAGTCGATTATGTATCTTTAGGCTCCCCTAATGTAATATATATATACACTTTATAGATGTAATTTAATTAGATAATATATAACTTTTTATAAATGACGAAATATTAGACCAACTTACCTCAGAGTCGTTTTGTTAAAGTGACTTATACATTTTTGATAAGACAGATAACATTTTAGTTGAGCAAGAGTAGTGGCAGCCAGGGAAAGTGTTTAGTAGAAAAATTGGTGAGATAAAGTGGTTTCTGTGAGAATTACAGGGGGGGTGCAGTTACCCCGGGGGGTCTAGTTTACCCCACGTTACTCTGCTGCCTACAATCTATGACCTCTAACAAATATTGAAATAATAAAATAGCTTGTGAGATCCATCTACATAGTTAAGAACAGGCCTAGCTGGACTTGCAATGTGGTTTGCAAGAAATCAAATGCAACCATATGAATGTAATGAAACCTGCTCCCATGCATTGCATCAAATTATAAAACCATTTGTTTGACAGGAAACTCGTTTATTGACAATTATTTTGACTTCTGGATCCGTGAGTAGGTTGGTGAAGCAGTAGGACATTTGAAAAATCCCTTTTGATTGCATATTTTTCTGTCGAGGCCAGTACCATTGTTTTATGATACATAGGCTCAGTGTGTCTGGGCACATTTTTATCCTGGCACATTATAAAAGGACGGTTGTCAGATGAGTTGACTCTGACTTTAAGATTATTAAATCATCTTTTCATCTCTGGCTGGGAGATATACTGCTCTCACTTCACAGTAACAGGCTCACAGTGTACTTGAGTACTAGAGTTCTAAGAGAAGCACGCTGTTATAGGTGGAATTTTGTAAAGGGATTCTGAAACGAAGACCTAAGTATATGATATTATCAGGGCCTTTGGTGTAGACCTGTATCAAATACAAAGTTCTTACATTTAAGAGCAAAATACCTGTCATAGATATGTATGTCAAGAAACTATTAAAACCATAAAAGTAAAGTACAATGTCATCATCATCATATTATTATTATTATACCTAAACTTTCATGAGAGATAAATTCAAACATGTACGCCCAAATATTTAGTAACATCCCAACAAGAGATCTTACCGCCATCTTGGACTGAATATTTATTTTATCTCTCCATTGCAGTACTGAAGATAATATTATGGAATTGGGGAACAGCTT
Organism: Oncorhynchus gorbuscha; assembly: GCF_021184085.1. Lineage (NCBI taxonomy): Eukaryota > Metazoa > Chordata > Actinopteri > Salmoniformes > Salmonidae > Oncorhynchus > Oncorhynchus gorbuscha. The sequence goes on from NC_060198.1 coordinate 20,665,606, forward strand.
ATCTCATATTTCTAGTGACATTTAACTAGCAGCTTGAGGGGAATTCTACCCAGAAAAGCCTAATTTAGATTAATCAAATCTTTAAACATCAATACAATAAATTAATACTATACTTAATTTACCATTTCTCACCCAGGTGAGCAGAATTTTCAATGCCCAATTCATATCTTGTAGTAAATCGTTGTCGTTACTCAAATGAACATAGCTCCATGAAAATGGTGTTAGGACATGAATGCAAAGAAGGAATGTTCCCTCGAGACGTTGGAAATTAGATGTTTCTTCTCAAGGCAATTGACTTAATTCATTCACTTTACGTGAACACCTGGGGTCCTTTCAGTAGAACTGTTGACTTTCAGAGGGTTGTTAGTCCAGCAGAGGTGAAAGAGAGAAAAGGAAAGAAACAGAGAAGTAGCCATATCCGGATCAGAGGAAGGAAAAGAACCTAGTACATGGATTTATTAGGTAGATAAAGACTTAGCTGGGAGTGTTTTTGTTTCAATCTAGTGTAATATTTGTGTTGTGGAGAAATGACCAGGCAGGAGCCAGGAGTACAGTTAGTTTTCGTTTAGTCAAAACCCCTCGTGCTCTACAGTTCCCAGCACCCCAGTGTGCATGTGCATTTCCAATTAGGTGTAGTAACGTAACACTGCCGTAATGCATTACTGCTTAGTAACAGCACAGTAACTAATATAAACAGACGTAGATCCCAGATACTACATCTAGCTGAAAAACAAGATGAGTATCCACAGATGGAGAGAAAATCTTGTTGAAAAATAGAGGAAAGTACTCTGAACAGAACTGTCCTGTGTTCATCTTTGCCTTTCTTCTCATACAGTCCTCTAAAATGAAGACAGAAAATCAATTGACACTCACAACTCTTTGTTGCCTTGTGCACATTCTGAACACAGCCACTCCAAAGTACAGACCGCCACAAAGCTTAAAAGATTGATGTTCAAAGCTTTTATCCTTAGCTGCTCACTCTGTTCCATGGCTCCTTGGCATGGAACAGAATGTCCTTAAAGGGGCTATCAGCAGTTGAAATAATAACAAACCATTTTCACCGCCTCTGTTTTGGTAAAAAGCTGAGGGCTGGGGCTGGAGAAATGCAACCACTCTCAAATGCATAGATAGAGTTATGGAAGCAAGGACTCACCTTGCTTGATACAAAATTATAGTTTTAACCAGGTTTTTAGGCTATAAAGTATTTGTTTGTATTTACTTTGTTTAGAAACATTGGAGTAAAACAAGCTTAAATTCTGGCTTCTGTTATATTATTCAATAATCAATGGGTGCATATAATTAATTTTACAAGTCGGAAAATGAAATGAAATGAAATGCAATTTTATTTGTCACATGCACCGAATAAAACAGGTGTAGGTAGACCTTACAGTGAAATGCTTACTTACAATGCAGTTTTAAGAAAAATAAGTGTTAAGTAAAAAATAGATCAGTAAAAAATGTTTAAAAAAATAACAAATAGTTCAAGAGCATCAATAAAATAACAGTAGTGAGGCTATACGTCACATCTGCTCCTGCAACGCCCTCTACTGCTCATCCTGTGTCTACTTGATCTGCCGCCACTCCCCCAGTACCCTCTCCCTCTCCCTCTCCCTCTCCCTCTCCCTCTCCCTCTCCCTCTCCCTCCCTCTCCCTCTCCCTCTCCCTCTCCCTCTCCCTCTCCCTCCCTCTCCCTCTCCCTCTCCCTCTGTGTGTGTGTGTGTGATTGTGTGGGCGGAGACAGGTGTGCTGGAGTCAGAGCAGATCCCCACCAGCTACAACCTGTTCCATAATCAAGACCTCTACAAATACTCAGTCCTGCCACTTCCACGCTGACAGATCGTAATCTCTGCTCAATCAGTCTACGCTTCTAGCCGTTTGTTACGATTATATCCTGTTGTACCTGTTTTCCTTGCCTGACACTGTTTTCCTCTTCACTACAGTTCCGCCTGCTCTGACTCTGGTGCCTGTCTCCAGTTCCACGTCTCGTCATCCTGCTACTCTGTCCTGGATTCCCCACTCTACTTCTCCCTTGGATTCCCCTCTGGACCTGCTTACCCTGTCCCAACCACTCTAGCTCCAGCCTCAGCCTCTGCACATGGTATCCTCACCTGAGCTTCCCCTGGCCTGCTCCATCTCCCCCTTGTGTTTCAATAAATACCTTGGTTACTTCATCCCAGTCCCCTCGTCTGAGTCTGCTCTTGGGTTCCCCTGTTCCACTCCACTCCGGTGCACTGGTTAGTCAAGGTAATTGAGGTAACATGTATATGTAGGTAGAGTTAAAGTGACTATACATAGATAATAACCAGAGAGTAGCAGCAGTGTAACAAAGGGGGAGACACAATGCAAATAGTCTGGGTAGCCATTTGATTAGCTGTTCAGGAGTCTTGGATTGGATCTTGGATTAGGGGTAGAAGCTGTTAAGAAGCCTTATGGAACTAGATTTGGTGCTCCGGTACCGCTTGCCGTGCAGTAACAGAGAGAACAGTCTATGGCTGGATTCTTGGACAATTTTTAGGGCCTTCCTCTGACACCGCCTGGTATAGAGGTCCTGGATGGCAGGAAGCTTGGCCCCAGTGATGTACTCTCCCTATTAAGATAATTTATGACCGAGCCAAGGCCATCCTGTGTAGATAAGCCTTCTTGCCAGTCTGGCTATAAGTTCATTCATTTCTACCATGGTACAGACAGTCATTGTTCTAATTCGTGATTATATTTACACACATTATATTCAGTACTAGGATTAAAAATAAAATTCATACATATACAGTAACATAATAGTATTCTGATTAGTACATATACAGTAACATAATAGTATTCTCATTAGTCAGTCCTGATTGAAATGTATACATAATTAGTCATTATTGATAAAAAATTCCTTTAACACATATCTGATATTGGCAGAAGGCTTAAATTCTTGTTAATCTAACGTCACTTTCCAATCTACAGTAGCTATTACAGTGAAAGGATACCATGTGACTGTGCGCAAGGAGAGTGTGCAATTTTGAACCTGAAAAATTATTCATAAAACAAATTAGGCACATTTGGGCAGACTTGACACAACATCTTGAACAGAAATGCAATGGTTCATTGGATCAGTCTAAAACATTACACAGTGGCCAAAATCTGAATTGCACCTGGGCTGGAATAATACATTATAGCCTTTCTCTTGCATTTCAAAGATGATGGTACAAAAAAATACAAAATAACGGGGTTTTTTCTCTTTGTGTTATCTTTTACCAGATCTATTGTGTTATATTCTTCGAAATTCCTTTCACATTTCCACAATTTTCAAAGTGTTTCCTTTCAAATGGTACCAATAGTATGCATATCCTTTATTCAGGGCTTGATCTACAGGCAGTTAGATTTGGATATGTCATTTTAGGCAAAAATTGAAAAGAAAAGTTGTTTTACTAAAAAATTGTTTCACGAAAGTAAGAGTCAAACTGAAAATGCTTGATAGATAATTAAACAATGTATAATTTGTTATTCAATACATGTTGTTTGGATTTGACTGTTTGCCTGAAAGAAAATACATTTTACCCTGTAGCATTCTAAGGAGGCATGGTCAAATTTGACAAAGGTGTTCTTTTAGGATAGTTATAATGGAAATTACGCAACTTGTTATGCAACAGCCAGTTGTTTCAACACATTTTTATTAAGTAACTAGTTCCATAGCCTTTTTTTTTTGCTTACTCAACTTTTCAGTCCAAGTGTTACCTGAACTAAAAAAAATGTGTTGGCCAAACTTATCTCCAACTTGAGAAATCGTAGGCCAAAATTAAGTTAACTTAAAATGATTTGTTTGCTCAAATTGTGTCATATGTTCATTCAACTACAAATGATTATTCGGGCATTTTACCTAAAAATGGCAGTGGAACTAGTTACACACCCATAGTGCTTTTAACATGCAATGATTACATACATGATTACATTGTGCATATTCATTTAGACAGTAATTCATATTCAACATTGGATTTGAAATCACCACATCTTGGTTTACAGTATTCCAATCTTCCTGCTTTGTAACTGTGTCAATTACTGATTTCACCTGTATTGCTAGACTTTGCACTTCAAAGTAAATGTTAAAAGTACACTCACAAAATATATTTTATTTATCATAGTGATTAAAGGAGTAACATTAAAACAGAGCAATATGTCCCACCAACATTAGACTATACAGAAAACCTAACGTTGCAGAAAAAAGTAAATCAAATCAATAATGAGATAATAGTCAGATTAAGTGGCAATTGTAACAGACATGGTGGCATAGCAGGAAGATCAGAATGTCATGTTGTTAGTTCAAATCCCTGTTGAGGAAATGTTAAATACAAATAATTGTATAAATGAACATGCACAAAGTAATCATGTGTGGGAAATATGTAAGTTTACATTATATGTTAAAAGCACTGTGTGCGTAACAGGTTCCCTGCCAGGTTAAGAAATCCCCTTCCCGGCACACAATGATTCCCTGTAAACAAATCTGTGCACCAAGAAGCAATTTGATTTTGATCACATTCATTTATTCAGTTTAAAAAAATGGATTTTAGTCAATTACTCAATCAAGGCAGGGTCCACCAGTTACCCATGTGGCCCCTTACCTATTCTCCTCCCCAATCTGATTATTAGCAGAGTGGCAGCAGGCTGCAGGCTGTCTACACTCATTGAGAGCGGGCTCCTAAGTCTTCCTGTGGTTGGCGGTCGCAGTGAAAAAATATAAATCATATACTGTATACCTAATAGATAATGTATATATTTCCATTACATATGACTGGTACTGTATGGTACATACAGTACCAGTCAAAAGTTTGGACACACCTACTCATTCAAGGGTCTTTCTTTATTTGTACTTTTTTCCCCTACATTGTAGAATTATAGTGAAGACATGAAAACTATGAAATAACACATATGGAATCATGTAGTAACTTAGAAAGTGTTAAACAAATCAAAACATATTTTCAACTTTAGAATCTTCCAAATTGCCACCCTTTGACTTGATGGCAGCTTTGCACACTCTTTGCCCACTCAGCTTTGCACACTCTTGGCTACTCTTGGCCAGGTAGCCACCTGGAATATTTTTCCAACAATCTTCAGGGAGTTCCCACTTTGCTGAACACTTGTTGGCTGCTTTTCCTTCACCCTGTGGTCCAACTCACCCCAAACCATCTCAATTAGGTTGAGGTCAGGTGATTGTGGAGGCAAGGTCATCTGACGCAGCATTCCATCTTCTTGGTCAAACTCTCCTCTTGGTCAAATAGCCCTTACACAGCCTGGAGGTGTGTTTTGGGTCATTGTCCTATTGGGAAACAAATGATAGTCCCACTAAGGGCAAACCAGATGGGATGGCGTATTGCTGCAGAATGCTGTGGTAGCCATGCTGGTTAAGTGTGCTTTGAATTCTTAATAAATCACTGACAGTATTACCAGCAAGGCACCCCCACATCATCACACCTCCTCCTCCATGCTTCACGGTGGGAATCACACATCTGTTCACCTACTCTGCGTCTCACAAAGACAAATATCAAATTTGGACTCATCAGACAAAAGGACAGATGTCTAATGTCCATTGCTCGTGTTTCTTGGTCCAAGCAAGTCTCTTCTTATTATTGGTGTCCTTTAGTAGTGGTTTCTTTGCAGCAATTCAACCATGCCTGATTCACGCAGTGTCCTCTGAACAGTTGATGTTGAGATGTGTCTGTTACTTGAACTTTGTGAAGCATTTATTTGGGTTGCAATCTGAGGTGCAGTTAATTGTTGATTTCTGAGGCTGGTAACTCTAATGAACGTATCCTCTGCAGCAGAGAATTCCTTTCCTGTGGCGGTCCTCATGAGAGCCAGTTTCATCACAGCGCTTGATGGTTTTTGTGACTGCACTTGAAGAAACTTTAAAAGTTCTTGAAATTTTCTGGATTGACTGACCTTCATGTCTTATGATGGACTGTTGTTTCTCGTTGCTTATTTGAGCTGTTCCTGCCATAACATGGACTTGGTATTTTACCAAATAGGGCTATCGTCTGTATACCAACCCTACCTTGTCATAACACAACTGATTGGTTCAAATGCATTAAGAAGGAAAGAAATTCCATTAATTCACTTTTAACAAGGCACACCTGTTAAATGAAATGCATTCCAGGTGACTACCTCATGAGCTGGTTGAGAGAATGCCAAGAGTGTGCAAAGCTGTCATCAAGGCAAAGGGTGGCTACTTTGAAGGATCTCAAATAAAAACACATTTTGATTTGTGTAACACTTTTTTGGTTACTACATGATTCCATATGTGTTATTTCATACTTTTCATGTCTTCACTATAATTCTACAATGTAGAAAATAGTCAAAATAAAGAAACCCCCTGGAATGAGTAGGTGTGTCCATACTTTTGACTGGTACTGTATATATTTATTTAAATTCAAAATGGTTGCCTCTTGGGCCCCCCATGAGACTGGGCCCAGGGGCTTCGACCCCAGTAAGCCCATGCATTAATCCGGCCTTGCTGGTTCCACAGCCTTTTTTTACGTAAGATGCCCAAATACATTTTTGGGGAGATAAATGTGCACCAAATCATTTTTTTGTGTTCAGGTAGGCCTAACACTTGGACTGAAAAGTTGAGTAAACCAACAAAAAGGCGGTGGAACCAGTTACTTAATAATAATTTGTTGAAAAAACTAGATTGTTTTCTTCATTATATAGTTCGAAGTCTAATAGTACCTTACTATTACATAGTAATAACAGAATAGTAATTGATTAATAGCCTATGGATTGCTTATAGAAATTAAGTGCTATATGCATGTGAAAGTAGGGCGGCAGGTAGTGTAGCTGTTAAGAGCATTGGGCAAGTAACTGAAAGTTTGCTGGTTCGAAGTCCCCGAGCTGACTGTGGAGGTCGGTCACTTAACTATAATTGCTGCTGTAAGTAAGAGCATCTACTAAATGACTAAAATGTCAAGTGTCATGGGATACATTTGCTTCATTGTTTACATTTTAATTGGGCCTAGTGACCCACTCTTTGATGGTATGCACGTAGAGTACAGACTGTGGCTCGCGATACAGAAGCTTCTATCGTATCTTCGCTTTTTACGCATAACCCCCATAGCCAATCAACGACTGTATTTAGAAGAGAAGCAAAGGTTGTCCAATGGAAAGAAATCTGCAATGTGAACAAAAGAGTGAAGACGCACGCACAGGGGGGCGTATTGGGGGGTGACATTGCCGTCAATTGCGCACAGCTGTCAGAATTCTAGTTCGCTTGGTCGACATTTTATCGTAGAGCCACATGCATGCAACTTTCTGGACTCCTTTTTTTGTGATTAATTTCTCAGGTGGGGAATTAATCTAAAACCAACAAATAATTGTATTCATCAACAATGTCTCTCATTGAGGAATACGAGGAAGGGGAATACGAGAGAGCACCTAAGCGTCTCAAGACGATGGATGTGGAGGAGGGGGAGGATTCAGATACAGCTTCCGCGGGGCTGCTAGGAGACGAAGAGGATGCTACGGGGACCCCCGGGGAAAACAGGGCACGGTGGTCAACAACAAAATATGGGTCTGGAAGAAAGGTGGGTGTAGACATAGCATTGCTCATTGTCTTGTGTACCTTAGATGCTTGGCTTGGAAAAAGAAAGTGACCATATTAAAATAAAAAAGTCAGTGTTGTTTCCTATCTCTCATACATTTATTGGGCAAGTGACAGTCTTCAATAAACTTTTTGGACTAGGATTGTCAGATGGGCAAATGATCCAGCCGCAGTTCTGAGCATCTTAAGGCTTCTTGATTATTTATGGCCTGATTTCCAATAATGACAATTTAGGTTTGTGTCAAATATATTATGCTAGAGCCAAGAAATGTTCTTCAGAAAGCATACAAAATACAAATGAAAGATGAAAGCATAGACTATAGAACGTGTGTGGAGTTGTGTACAGTTGCTCATGTCTATGAAAACACAAGACTTTAGAGTTCTCAACCGAACGAAGCACGCTATTTAACTTCGTTACCCCGTCATTTGATTTTACATTAGTGTCCCCGACAGTCTGGCGGTTTGAAATCTATTTTGTCTCAATAATAATGAGACAAATAATACGCAGGTTATCAGCGTTCATCATCAATTTAGAGACTGTCCCCGGAAGCAATGTATCCGTGGGTGTTTTGCTTAACCACATTTAGACAAACGCTATGAACTGGGGCTTAAGATATGTATAATTTGGATGAATGTCACTGTGAAGAACCATATCCCATTTTTCACCCAAGGCTAACATTGTTTCACCAAAGAGGATGACAGAGATGCTCACATTCACAGTCACAACATAATATTTTCCTCATAAATAAGTATTTACATGGTTATCTACATAAGTATGAACACATGTTTATCCACATGCTGAAATAGACTTCAAACCCCATGGTATTCTATATGTAGATTTGTGGTCTAGGATCCTTTATGAGAAATACAGGAGGGTTTGCTCAGGATTCCAAATCACACATGCTGCATCAGGTCCATCTTCAGAGAGAGCTGTAAGAGAAATGTAACCATTTGAATACAGAGTGAGTACTGGTTGAGCACTGCTTATCTGGATGTATTAGACCTTCGCTGCTTATTGTGAAGTCACAGACAGTGCTGTCACTCGTCCAATCTACCGAAAACACACACTCTTGTGCAAACTGTGGACCAGTACCTTTGTGTCCGTCCTGGCATTTCTTAAAGACCCACAGTCTAAATAAATTAAACATTAATTTTACATATGTGTGGCCTAGTCCTGGAGTAAAAAGCATTCTAAATGGAGATTTTCAATTGAAAAGGCTTTTTAGTCCAAGACTAGACCTAATCTGTGTCTATAAACCTGGCTCAAATATTCTCAATCTTGGATTTTGGATATCCCTTCCCCAAGCTGTTGCTGTAATATGATAATGTAATCTTAGTCAACCTACCTCATAAAATAAGGGTTAATAAAATAAAATAGATTTTTGTGTACTTTGCCTTGATGGTCATTTGGTCATTTAAGAAAAAGTCCAATCAAGAGGGAACACTCTTCCTCTTTGGCGTGCTTTTACACATCACACACCTCGCCTGTGTTCAACAGTAGCATGGTAACATGTTTGTCTCCCTTCCTCTTTTGATAGATTGTCCATTAAAGGATTATCAATAAGGGTCCAATCAAGGGGAAACAATTTCCCACCATGGCATAACATATGACATCACACCCTCTCATGTGTTTAACAGTAGCACGTTGTTACGGTTACCTCCGCTCCTCTTTTAATAGCCTGGCTGTTAACGGATTATCACCAGTACCCTCTGGTAACGGATTGTCTATCATTTTTTATTGACACAAGGAAGGTGGAAGTGGAGACTTCCGATATGGTTTAATTCGCTACACTTTTATTGGTATATCAATCTCCTACTTAGCTTTGGAACAATATCTCCTCAGTATATCTCCTCAGTATATCTCCTCAGTTTGGGCAGTGACAGAGGCTGCATATCAAGGCCCTGGTCAAAAGTAGTGCATTATATAAGGAATAGGGTGCCATTTGGAATGGAGCCAGACAAGCACATCGAAAGAACCCTGGTGGGCGACGGTAGGCTTTATCGTGGCCCAACAGAACATTAACATGTTTATTATGTGCCTAGCAATGAGGCTCGTTGGTGTGTTTGATAGGGAGAGATAGTTTGAAGTGCAGTTTGCATTCTTAATTGTATCCCATTGGCATATGCAAAGAGGGAATTACATTGTGGTCTCTTGGATGGTAGTAATGCCACTACTGGCGCGACGCTAGGCACTATCTCATAAAGCCAAGGGCCCTGGCTGATAAACATCTGGGTGCGCGGCAAAGCTTGGTTCAGATGCCGGGATGAATCTCTGAGTCATTGTATGAGTCCCAAATGGCAAAATATTCCCTTTATAGTGTATTACTTTTGACCAGAGCCATATGGACCCTGGTCAAAAGTAGTGAACTATATAGGGAATTAGGGTCCCATTTGGGTTTCCGTGTTTCAGTGTATAAATAACCGTTTGGCATTTGTGGGCAAAAAAACAAAGCAATTTTTGCATTTTGTGACTCGGAATTAATCATTTCCACAAAATATTAGTATGTTACAAATGTTTGCTCATACCAGTGTGACGAAAGCCTCATCTTTGGGCTGCATGGAACCTGCTTTCGGAGATAGGACTGTGGTCGTTTGGCTAAGAAATTAGCTTCAGTGTGGAACTGGGTGGCACAGCTCTGGGTGAACTTTGACTGGGACTATATTCCAATATCCATACTAACTATGGACATTAAATCGAACACTAGAAACAAATATTTTCCCCTGTACACATGTAATTATTTTACTGTAAATTAGTTTGACTGCCTTCCTTCAAATCAAAAATCAAATCAAATTTTATTTGTCACATACACATGGTTAGCAGATGTTAAATGCGAGTGTAGTGAAATGCTTGTGCTTCTAGTTCCAACAATGCAGTGATCACCAACAAGTAATCTAACTAACAATTCCAAAACTACTGTCTTATACACAGTGTAAGGGGATAAGGAACATGTACATAAGGATATATGAATGAGTGATGGTACAGAGCAGCATACAGTAGATGGTATCGAGTACAGTATATACATATGAGATGAGTGTGTAGACAAAGTAAACAAAGTGGCATAGTTAAAGTGGCTAGTGATACATGTGTTACATAAGGATGCAGTCGATGATGTAGAGTACAGTATATACATATGCATATGAGATGAATAATGTAGGGTAAGTGTCATGTTTTGTCTTATATTGTCTTGTCATTTTGCTTTCCCTTCTGTTCGTTTTCCCCCTGCTGGTCTTGTTGGGTTCGTTCCCTTTTTTCTCTCTCCCTCCCTCTCTCTCTTCTCTCTGTCGTTCCGTTCCCGCTCCCAGCTGTTCCTATTCCCCTAATCAATCATCTGGTCTTTTCACACCTGTTCCGTATCTTGCCCTCTGATTAGAGTCCCTATTTCTCCCCTTGTCTTCCGTTTCTGTCCTGTCGGATCCTTGTATATTGTTCACCGTGCTGTGTCTTTGTCTCGCCCTGTCGTGTCGTGTTTCCCTCAGATGCTGCGTGGTGAGCAGGTGTCTGAGTCTGCTACGGTCTGTGCCTTCCCGAGGCAACCTTCAGTTTATGGTCGAGTCTCCAGTCTGTCCTCGTCATTACGAGTGGAATTGTTTTTCATGCTTTGTTTACCGCTCCGATTTGTCTAGGAGTATTGCATATTTCCTTTACTGGATTAAAGACTCTGTTTTCGCCAAGTCGCTTTTGGGTCCTCATTCACCTGCATAATAGAAGGATCCGACCAAGAATGGACCCAGCGACTATGGATTCTCTCTACTCTACTCTCGAGTTCCAGGGAGCGATGCTCGGCAGACACGAGCAGGAATTGTCTGCTGCTTGGCATGCCGTTGAGACCCTGGCCGCTCAGGTCTCCGACCTCTCAGGACAGTATCAGAGTCTTCGTCTCGTGCCACCAGCTACTTCCGGGTCTTCCGAGCCTCCGGAACCTAGGGTTAATAACCCACCATGTTATTCTGGGCAGCCCACTGAGTGCCGCTCCTTTCTCACCCAGTGTGATATAGTGTTCTCTCTCCAACCCAACACATACTCAAGAGAGAGAGCTCGGATTGCCTACGTCATATCACTCCTTACTGGTCGGGCTCGGCAGTGGGGCACAGCTATCTGGGAGGCAAGCGCTGATTGTTCTAACAATTACCAGAACTTTAAAGAGGAGATGATAAGGGTTTTTGATCGTTCAGTTTTTGGGAAAGAAGCTTCCTGGTCCCTGTCTTCCCTATGTCAAGGTAATCGATCCATAACGGATTACTCTATAGAGTTTCGCACCCTTGCTGCCTCCAGTAACTGGAACGAGCAGGCGTTGCTCGCTCGTTTTCTGGAGGGACTCCACGCTAAGGTTAAGGATGAGATTCTCTCTCGGGAGGTTCCATCCAGCGTGGATTCTTTGATTGAACTCGCTATTCGCATTGAACGACGGGTAGATCTTCGTCACCGAGCTCATAGAAGAGAGCTCGCGTTAACTGTGTCTCCCCTCTCTCCGACACTACCATCTTTCCCCACTGACTCAGGTGTTGAGCCCATGCAGCTGGGGGGTATTCGCATTTCGACTAAGGAGAGGGAACGGAGAATCACCAACCGCCTCTGTCTCTATTGCGGTTCCGCTGGTCATTTTGTCATTTCATGTCCAGTTAAAGGCCAGAGCTCATCAGTAAGCGGAGGGCGACTGATAAGCGCTGCTAGACGGTCCTCTCCGTCAAGTACATGTACTACCTTACCGGTCCATCTACGCTGGACCGGATCGGCAGCTTCCTGCAGTGCATTAATAGACTCTGGGGCAGAGGGCTGTTTTATGGACGAAGCCTGGGCGCGGGAACATGACATTCCTCTCAGACAGTTAGGGAGCCCACGGTCATGTTTGCCTTGGATGGTAGTCCTCTCCCCAGTATATTATATGAAACACTACCTTTAACCCTCACTGTATCTGGTAACCATAGTGAGACCATTTCTTTTTTGATTTTTTGTTCACCTTTTACACCTGTTGTTTTGGGTCATCCCTGGCTAGTGTGTCATAATCCTTCTTTTGATTGGTCTAGTAATTCTATCCTTTCCTGGAACGTTTCTTGTCATGTGACGTGTTTAATGTCTGCTATTTCTCCTGTTTGTTCTGTCCCCTCTTCTCAGGAGGAACCTGGTGATTTGACAGGAGTGCCGGAGGAATATCATGGTCTGCGCACGGTCTTCAGTCGGTCCAGAACCAACCCCCTTCCTCCTCACCGGTCGTATGATTGTTGTCCTGATCTCTTCAAGAAGCGTTTTGCATCCGCTCCTATCCTTGTTGCACCTAACGTCACTAAACCGTTTATTGTTGAGGTTGACGCGTCGGGGGTGGGCGTGGGAGCCATTCTGTCCCAGCGCTCCGATACTGACGATGGGGTCCACCCTTGTGCGTATTTTTCTCATCGCCTGTCACCGTCGGAACGTAACTATGATGTGGCTAACCGCGAACTGCTCGCCATCCGTTTAGCCCTAGGCAAATGGCGACAGTGGTTGGAGGGGGCGACCGTTCCTTTTGTCGTTTGGACTGACCAAAGGAACCTTGAGTACATCCGTTCTGCCAAACGACTGAATGCGCGTCATGCTCGTTGGGCGTTGTTTTTCGCTCGTTTCGAGTTCGTTATTTCTTATTGCCCGGGTACTAAGAACACCAAGCCTCATGCTTTATCCCGTCTCTTTAGTTCTTCTGTGGCTTCTACCGATCCCGAGGGGGATCCTTCCTGTTGGGCGTGTTGTCGGGTTGACAGTCTGGGGAATTGAAAGACAGGTTAAGCAAGCACTCACGCACACTGCGTCGCCGCGCGCTTGTCCTAGTAACCTTCTTTTCGTTCCTGTTTCTACTCGTCTGGCTGTTCTTCAGTGGGCTCACTCTGCCAAGTTAGCTGGCCATCCCGGCGTTCGGGGTACGCTTGCTTCTATTCGCCAGCGGTTTTGGTGGCCTACTCAGGAGCGTGACACGCGCCGTTTTGTGGCTGCGTGTTCGGACTGCGCGCAGTATAAGTCTGGTAAATTTTTTTCTGCTTCTGCTCCTGGTCTTGCTGGGTCTCAGTCTGTTCCCTGCCATCGCATCTCTCCTGTTCTTGTTCCTGCCCTTGCTGTGTCTCAGTCTGTCCCTAGTTGTTACTCTCCTGGCCTGTTTGGTCCTGTTTGCTCTAAAGCTTTCAGTTCTCTACCCGTGTCTCATTTTTTTTAGAGTAGTACCCTAGTTTCCCTTTTTATCGTTTTTCGTTACGGTCCTGAGGAGAGGAGTTGGGTTCTTTCTCGGGACGTGCTGGACCGTTTGTGATCTATGATTTCCTCCGTTGCCGCCAGTGTTCCTCCTCGAGAGCGCCAGGAGGCGCTCGGTGAGTGGGGGGGTACTGTCATGTTTTTGTCTTATATTGTCTTGTCATTTTGCTTTCCCTTCTGTTCGTTTTCCCCCTGCTGGTCTTGTTGGGTTCGTTCCCTTTTTTCTCTCTCCCTCCCTCTCTCTCTTCTCTCTGTCGTTCCGTTCCCGCTCCCAGCTGTTCCTATTCCCCTAATCAATCATCTGGTCTTTTCACACCTGTTCCGTATCTTGCCCTCTGATTAGAGTCCCTATTTCTCCCCTTGTCTTCCGTTTCTGTCCTGTCGGATCCTTGTATATTGTTCACCGTGCTGTGTCTTTGTCTCGCCCTGTCGTGTCGTGTTTCCCTCAGATGCTGCGTGGTGAGCAGGTGTCTGAGTCTGCTACGGTCTGTGCCTTCCCGAGGCAACCTTCAGTTTATGGTCGAGTCTCCAGTCTTTCCTCGTCATTACGAGTGGAATTGTTTTTCATGCTTTGTTTACCGCTCCGATTTGTCTAGGAGTGTTGCATATTTCCTTTACTCGATTAAAGACTCTCGCTTTTGGGTCCTCATTCACCTGCATAATAGTAAGTAACATTATATAAGGTAGCATTGTTTAAAGTGGCTAGTGATATATTTACATCATTTCCCATCAATTCCCATTATTAAAATGGCTGGAGTTGGGTCAGTGTCAATGACAGTGTGTTGGCAGCAGCCACTCAATGTTAGTGGTGGCTGTTTAACAGTCTGATGGCCTTGAGATAGAAGCTGTTTTTCAGTCTCTCGGTCCCAGCTTTGATGCACCTGTACTGACCTCGCCTTCTGGATGATAGCGGGGTGAACAGGCAGTGGTTCGGGTGGTTGATGTCCTTGATGATCTTTATGGCCTTCCTGTAACAACGGGTGGTGTAGGTGTCCTGGAGGGCAGGTAGTTTGCCCCCGGTGATGCGTTGTGCAGTCCTTACTACCCTCTGGAGAGCCTTACGGTTGAGGGCGGAGCAGTTGCCGTACCAGGCGGTGATACAGCCCGCCAGGATGCTCTCGATTGTGCATCTGTAGAAGTTTGTGAGTGCTTTTGGTGACAAGCCGAATTTCTTCAGCCTCCTGAGGTTGAATAGGCGCTGCTGCGCCTTCTTCACGACGCTGTCAGCTTCACGACGCTACACTCTGTTTTCAAAGTAAATGTGTTTTTATCACATTTTCTGTGGAAAGTCCTAAAGTTGTATGGTTTGTTTAACTTTGCAATCAATGGTTTCTGTTTGGCATACCTTTAAAGTGGAAAAGTCAGAGTGTCAGTGTCATTCTGTTACCGTAGAATTGCCCATTTCTAAAAAGAGGGGCTGAACCCTCTGTCTCTGCCTCCTTCTGACATCCTGTCAGCCTGAGGCAGACTGAAGTATACCAACCAGTCTTTGTCTTGGCCTGTACCTGTATAAAGTATGCCGATTTGCATTGAAAGTGATCCAGTGTTGTCTTCGGTCAATATAAAATCTCAAATCGTATGCTTTTATCCTGTCATAAAGATGTGTATCAAGGACAGGCAATCGTTAGAAACACACAAAAACTACATTTGATATGAGATAAAGGAAACTCCAAGGGTTTCATGTTTGACAAACCAGCAATCAACACTGTCAAAGGCTGAAGAACACATCTGTGTGTTGTCCTGTTCTCTCAGCTTGTTTTTCACATTCCCCCACAAGGTAGTTACAAAGCAAGCATCTGTTGACCTCTGAAGAAATACTACTACCTACGACAGATGCTGAAGATGGCAAGATGGTTTATTTTAAAGTGGTTGTGGCTCTCTATCTCTCTCTTTACCTGTCTGTCTGTCTGTCTGTCTGTCTGTCTGTCTGTCTGTCTGTCTGTCTGTCTGTCTGTCTGTCTGTCTGTCTGTCTGTCTGTCTGTCTGTCTGTCTGTCTGTCTGTCTGTCTGTCTGTCTGTCTGTCTGTCTGTCTGTCTGTCTGTCTGTCTGTCTGTCTGTCTGTCTGGCTGTCTGTCTGTCTGTCTGTCTGTCTGTCTGTCTGTCTGTCTCTCTCTCTCTCTCTCTCTCTGTTTCTCTCTCTGTCTGTCTGTCTTTCTCTCTCTGTCTCTCCTAAATTCATTGAGCTGTAGTGGAAAGGCTTAATGCTCCCAGGGTGGTGTTTGAAGTGAATCCGAGACATAAGTTTAATTATTGTCAGTTCTATCTTCTTCTTCTTCTTCTTCTTCTTCTTCTTCTTCTTCTTCTTCTTCTTCTTCTTCTTCTTCTTCTTCTTCTTCTACCCTGCTGACAGGCTCTTAAGCAGATTCCCACTGTGCTGATGTTATCAGGAGTCACTTAGGAGCTTATAAATTCAACTCAGTCGAGGCCTGAAACAAAATTCTCCACCTGTCCCCATTCTCTTTCAGTCTCTCGATCTATCCTCTCTTCCTTTTACTCCAGGAGCTTAGCTGGCCCCATAAATGTCAAGCAGTGAGGCAGCTATGCCCGCTGTGAATGCCTTTCTGTGGACACTGTCAATATTTTCTATTTGATATAAATCTATATTGCTCCCAAATCAGTAGGGAAAAAGAGGTATACCAGTCTAATCCCAGAACTGTTTGTGCTCTGTAGCCAACTCCTATCACTAGAAAAGCAGGGCCTCGAGGGACCCCACTCTCAGCCAATGAGCATTCATTTTGACTGCAACATTCAAACAGTGTAATAGATACATTTCATATATGCTATTTGGTTGTGTTTATGAAGGTATTGGGTAACATTAGAATAAAAAATATATATATATTTCAAAGAACACAATAGCATTTTTATTAGTTTACTGTAGGCTATCTGCTACCACATGCTCATATGTGTAGTGCATGGAACAGTGGTTATTCTTGGAAAAGGGATATTTTGAAATAGAGCTCATCTCTTACATTTTGAGACTTATTTTCTACGGTTAGTGTTTTGGAAACTGGAATCTGCTCTTTCTGATGCTATATAGAAATCAAAACATCTTACCTTCGTGTGACTCTGTAAGAGGATTTGATGCTCCGGGGGAAAAAATGACCTCTTGTACTCTTAAAATTGCTAATACAGTTTTTTTTGATTGCTTAAGCACGATTTTCAAAACAGGGCCCGTGTTTTCAAAACACTACACACAATTAGCACAACCACACACCCAATTAGCAAAACACTACAGATCCTTTGCAAAAGTAAACACTCTTGTAAAAACTATACACTTCTTTTTAAAAACCACACTTTGTTACAATATGAAACACACACGTTTCACATTACTATACTCTGTTTGCACGAGTTACACTCTGCTGTGATAAACCTAAAACACTTTTAGCACTTCTACTTCCATATGATTAGAGTAGGCTACTATCAACAAAGTACAAATATAATGTAAATTCACCAAACACTACACAAGACCAATGTTGCAGACTGAAGAAACTCATTTATTTCTCAACACGCCCAAAATGTTGACATGGAGATTCATAATACTGTAACCAAATGTCACTTTACGTATTGTAAGATCAAAAAAATCAAATAAAAAATAACTAGACATTGTCTCTTCGCCTAGCTGGATCTGGCCAGAGAATTTCATCAACATCGCAGGCAATGTTGTCATTAGCAAGACACCTTGGAAAGAAACGTCTTGAATGACCAATCCATCCTTGCATTGCTGCTACCTCCATCTGGTCACAGGCCTCCTCCATGGCTTGGATGAGGGGTACCTCAGCCTGGAGACGGAGATCATATACCTTCCACCGCCATGCTGAGAAAAACTATTCTATAGGGTTGAGGAATGGAGAGTATGGTGGAAGATATAGGACGGTGAAATGTGGATGTTGCTGAAACCAGATCTGAACCAGACCAGTGCGGTGGAAAGACACGTGTCCCAGACAACAATGTATTGCATATGATCGATTTGTGCAATTGGTCCAAAAATGTAAGTATGAGTGCTGTGTTGTAAGGGCCCATATGGGCATGGCTTTGGAGGACCACATTCTGTGTAATGGCTGCACAGTGTTATATTACCCCCACGTTGCCCTGGGACATTGACTATAGCCCTGTGGCCAATGAGGTTTCTTCCCCTCCTTCGTGTTCTCGTCAGGTTGAACCCAGCCTCAACCCTAACCCTAACCCTGACCCTCAATCCTGTGTAGAGAAAAACTCAGTATACAATAGTACAGTAATTTCACAGGAAAAGGTAACGGAAGTGCGGATAGTGCATAGAATACAGTACTGTAAGCAGTTACTGAAACCGTGCAGATGTTTTTGATATGATGATATTTTTACAATACCTATTTTCCAGTCTAAATGTTCTCATCACACTTGCCACTGTATATCGGCTTAGATTTGGCTGTACTCGCAGTCCAGCCTCCCTCAGCGTCAGGCCGTGGTTGACAACGTGGTCAACCAATGTTACCCGGATCTCATTTGTCAGATTTGGTCCTCTTTGAGCACCTTATTATCTTCCTCTTCCTCCCCTTCCTCCTCCTCCTCGTCTTCCTCGTTCTCTTCCTCAGTCTCCTCGTCGTCCTCCTCGTTCTCCTCATCCTCCTCATTCTCCCTCGTCGTCCTCCTCCTTGTCCTCCTCCTCCTCCTCCTCCTCCTCGTCTTATTCTTTCTCTGACTCTTTCCATTGTGTTTGAAGACCGATGAACTCACCTGCTGCTTTTTATAGTGCTTATACACCTGATTGGTGTGTCTACAATTAAGCAAACGAGTGTTTGCACACCTGATGACTGTGTTGAACCAATTGGTTGGACGGTGTGGTAATTTGACAGTTAGTGCTTTGGTATTGCAAGGACGTGACTTCATGATAGATTTTTGTGTGTAATGTATGTTAAGTGTGTTTAGTGTTTTGCAAATCACTGTGCGAAGAGTTTTGCAACAAGTGTGAGGTTGACAATGTGCTTGTAGTTGTGCAAATATGGGCTTATGTTTTGCTTCTTGAGTGTTAGGTTTTGCTAATAGTGTACTACTTTTAATTTTAGTGTGTAAGCAATCCCAAAAAACTGTAACACAAATTCTGTTAGCGATATCGAAATTCTAAGAACATACCTGTGTGAAATAGACTTATTTAGGGAAAGTCGAGTAAGGTGGGGAGGGGATGACTTTAATAAGAGATATTTACATTTTAAATTAATATGTAGTCAACATTTTGTGCTTCTAGTGCTATGTCCGTGCTTCTAGTGCTATGGCCGTGCTTCTAGTGCTATGGCCGTGCTTCTAGTGCTATGGCCGTGCTTCTAGTGCTATGGCCGTGCTTCTAGTGCTAAGGCCGTGCTTCTAGTGCTAAGGCCGTGCTTCTAGTGCTATGGCCGTGCTTCTAGTGCTAAGGCCGTGTTTCTAGTGCTAAGGCCGTGCTTCTAGTGCTATGTCCGTGCTTCTAGTGCTATGGCCGTGTTTCTAGTGCTAAGGCCGTGTTTCTAGTGCTAAGGCCACGCTTCTAGTGCTATGGCCACGCTTCTAGTGCTATGGCCACGCTTCTAGTGCTATGGCCACGCTTCTAGTGCTATGGCCACGCTTCTAGTGCTATGGCCACGCTTCTAGTGCTACGGCCACGCTTCTAGTGCTACGGCCACGCTTCTAGTGCTACGGCCACGCTTCTAGTGCTATGGCCGTGCTTCTAGTGCTATGGCCGCGCTTCTAGCGCTATGGCATGACAGCACAAAGAGATCTGGGACCAGGCTACAGGTGTAATGCCACAAAAATACACATTTTGAAACCTAGTTGGTGAAGATGTCTGTAAAATTGAGATCGTCTAAAGCTATTGTACCTAAAACACGAAAACAGTACTACTGTCCAATTGAAGAGTGTAACAAGGACTCAGAGGCTTGTGCTGTGAAACGTATTCCCATTGGAAATCACTGTGCAAACAATTGAAAAGGCAAACATTAACAGACGACTGTAGTAGAGGGAGAGAGGGATAGGATTTTTGCGGGTGGCTTTGTTGACCGACTCTCCTCATTACCAGGATAAGGCTGTGTTTCTCTCTGTCCAACTCGCCCTCTCTTTTGCAGAGGCCTCCCCGTCTGTCTTAGGCCTCTCCCTTCCTCTCGTTCTCCATCTCCTTTTCACTCCCTCCCTTTCTCTATCCCTCTCTCTATCCCTCTCTCCCTCCCATGAACACAGTACAGCAGTAGTTGCAGCGTCCTAGCCAGAGTATGCCCCAAGTTCCATTAAGCTAGAGCTTGATCAAACCACTGCTGTGAGACACGGGGAATTAGGGTGGGTCAGAGTCAGGTCACCCTTCCAAGACTGACATGATGATGTTCTAGGAAATACTGGTTAAGATCTCTGTTGATGGTTGTAAAGCTTGAAATGTCGGCATTCAATAAATAAGTGATACTCTGCAAGAGCAATGAGAGAGAGCTTCTTTTCTTTGAACTATTATTCAATGTTTCCTAGCCTACACACCTACAAAGCAATGCCTAGATGTAAAATTGCAGTGCAGTTCACTTATAGGAAATGTTGTTTCCTGACTTGTGTTCATAATATACATACAGTGGTTTTTGTGGCCATTGGCCATTTTCAATGGTGCCAGTCCTAACAAAGAAACATGGTAAATCTATTGAGGTAATACTGGTACACCAAAAATGGTTCTACAGCAATTCAATGGTAACATTAGTATTGGCTGCTATGATATACAGTACATTTGGAAAGTATTCAGACCCCTTGACTTTTTCCACATTTTGTTACTTTACAGTCTTATTTTAAAATGGATAAAACATTTTTTTTAAATCCTCATCAATCTACACACAATACCCCATAATGACTACATTTTTGCAAATGTCTAAAAAATAAAAAACTGAAATATGACATTTACATAAGTATTTAGACCCTTTATTCGGTACTTTGTTGAAGCAACTTTGGCAGGGATTACAGCCTCGAGTCTTTTGTGTATGAAGCTACAAGCTTGGACCCCACTCCACCATAGTCTTAGTCCGCTTTTGTGGCCTCCTAGGAACGGCGACCCTTGTCGCTAACCTAGGACTGGCAACCCTACTAAAGGGCCCCACTGGAATGAGGGGCAGCTCCGGATTGAGGGGCAGCTCCAGACTGAGGGGTAGCTCAGGACTGAGGGGTAGCTCAGGACTGAGGGGTAGCTCAGGACTGAGGGGTAGCTCAGGACTGAGGGGTAGCTCAGGACTGAGGGGTAGCTCAGGACTGAGGGGTAGCTCAGGACTGAGGGGTAGCTCAGGACTGAGAGGTAGCTCAGGACTGAGAGGTAGCTCAGGACTGAGAGGTAGCTCAGGACTGAAGGGTAGCTCCTGTCTGGCTGACGGCTCTGGCAGGTCCTGGCTGGCTGACAGCTCTGGCAGCTCCTGGCTGACTGACGGCTCAGGACAGACTGGCGGCTCAGGACAAACGGGAGACTCTAGCAGCTCAGGACAGACGGGAGACTCTAGCAGCTCAGGACAGACGGGAGACTCTAGCAGCTCAGGACAGACGGGAGACTCTAGCAGCCCAGGACAGACGGGAGACTCTAGCAGCCCAGGACAGACGGGAGACTCTAGCAGCTCAGGCCAGACGGGAGACTCTAGCAGCTCAGGACAGACGGGAGACTAGCGGCTCAGGACAGACGGGAGACTAGCGGCTCAGGACAGACGGGAGACTCTGGCGGCTCAGGACAGACGGGAGACTCTGGCGGCTCAGGACAGACGGGAGACTCTTGCAGCTCAGGACAGACGGGAGACTCTTGCAGCTCAGGACAGACGGGAGACTCTTGCAGCTCAGGACAGACGGGAGACTCTTGCAGCTCAGGACAGACGGGAGACTCTTGCAGCTCAGGACAGACGGGAGACTCTAGCAGCTCAGGACAGACGGGAGACTCTGGCGGCTCAGGACAGACGGGAGACTCTGGCGGCTCAGGAAAGACAAGGCGCACTGTAGACCTGGTGCTTGGTGCCAGTACTAGTGGTACTGGGCCGAGGACACGCACCTCAGGGCAGGAGGAACAGGAAGAACTGGGCTCTGGCGATGCACAGGAAGCACGGTGCGGGGGGCTGCCACCTGTGGGCTGGTGCGTGGAGATGGCACCGGATAGACTAGACCGAGAAGGCGCACTAGAGATCTGGAGCACTGAGCCTGCCCAACCTTACCTGGTTGAATGCTCCCCGTAGCCAGGCCAGTGCGGCGAGGTGGAATAGCCTTCACTGGGCTGTGCAGGCGAACCGGGGACACCATGCGTAAGGCTGGTGCCATGTATGCCGGCCCGAGGAGACCTACTGGAAACCAGATGCGTAGAGCCTGCTTCATGGCACCTGGCTCGATGCCCACTCTAGACCGGCCAATACAAGGAGCTGGAATGTACCGCACCAAGCTATGCACACGCAACGGGGACACCGTGCGCTCCACCGCATAACACAGTGCCTGCCCGGTGCAACGCCCTCTCTCTCCACCCACGGTAAGCACGGGGAGCTGGCACAGGTCTCCTACTTGACTTCGCCACACTCCCCGTGTGCCCTCCCCCAAGACATTTTTGGGGCTGCCACTTGGGCTCATACCGGTGCCTCTCTGCTTCCGCTGCCTCCAGCTCTGTTTTGGGACGGCGATATTCCCCTGGCTGTGCCCAGGGTCCTTTGCCATCCAGAATCTCCTCCCAAGTCCAGAAGTCCTTTGATTGCTGCTGCTGTCCGTTACCACGCTGCTTGGTCCATTGTTGATGGGTTATTCTGTCACGATCGTTGTATGGAGTAGACCAAAGCGCAGCGTGGTTAGAATACATTCTTCTTTATTAATGAAGAACATGAAGAACACTTAAACAAAAACAATAAAATGTATAAGATGAACGTGACCGCTATATAAACAATGTGCTAACGTGCAACATAACATAGAAAATAACCCACAAAATACCCAAAGATGGCCTAAATATGGTTCCCAATCAGAGACAACGATAAACAACGCTAAACAATTGAGAACCAATCTAGGCAACCATAGACCAACATAAACACCTAGATGAAAACAACCCCATAAATATACTAAAAACCCTAGATAGTACAAACACCCTTAGAATAAGAAAAAAACACACATATCACCCATGTCACACCCTGACCTAACCAAAATAATAAAGAAAAAAAAATACTAAGGTCAGGGCGTGACACTTCTCTGCAGATCTTCTCAAGCTGTGTCAGGTTGGATGGGGAGCGTCAGTGCATAACTATTTTTAGGTCTCTCCAGAGATGTTTGATCGTGTTCAAGTCTGGGCTCTGGCTGGGCCACTCATGGACATTCTGCGTTGTCTTGGCTGTGTGCTTAGGGTTATTGTCCTGTTGGAAGGTGAACCTTCGCCCCAATCTGAAGTCCTGAGCACTCCAGAGCAGGTTTTCATCAAGGATCTCCCTGTAATTTGCTCCGTTCATCTTTCCCTTGACCCTGACTTGTCTCCCAGTCCCTGCAAGCTGAAAAACATCCCCACAGCATGATGCAGCCACAACCTTACTTCACCACAGGGATGGTGCCAGGTTTCCTCCAGATGTGACGCTTGGCATTCAGGCCAAAGAGTAACATTTTGGTTTCATCAGACCACGGAATCTTGTTTCTTATGGTCTGAGAGTCCTTTAGTTGCCTTTTGGGAAACTCTAAGTGAGCTGTCATGTGCCTTTTACTGAGGAGTTGCTTCCATCTGACCACTCTACCATAAAGGCCTGATTGGTGGAGTGCTGCAGAGATGGTTGTCCGTCTGGAAGGTTATTCCATCTCCACAGAGGAACTCTGGAGCTCGGTCAGAGTGACCATCGGGTTCTTCCTCCCTGACCAAGGCCCTTCTCCCCCTATTGCTCAGTTTGGCTGGACGGCCAGCTCTAGGAGGAGTCTCGGTGGTTCCAAACTTCTTCCATTTAAGAATGATGGAGGCCACTGTGTTCTTGGTGACCTTCAAGGCTGCAGACATTTTTTGGTACCCTTCCCCAGATCTGTACATCGACACAATCCTGTCTTGAAGCTCTACATACAATTCCTTCAGCCTCATGGCTTAGTTTTTTATCTGACATGCACTGTCAAATGTTGGACCTTGCATAGACAAGTGTGTGCCTTTCCAAATCACGTCTAATCAATTGAATTTACCACAGGTGGACTCCAATCAAGTTGTAGAAACATGTCAAGGATGATCAATGGAAACAGGATGCACCTGAGCTCAATTTCGAGTCTCATAGCAAAGGGTCTGAATAGTTATGTAAATAAGGTATTTCTGTTAGTTTTTTATACAGTTGCAAAAATGTTTTAAAAAACTGTTTTCGCTTTGTAATTATGGGGTATTGTGTGTAGATTTTTATTCATTTTAGAAAATCCTGTAACTTAACAAAATGTGGACATAGCAAGGGGTCTGAATACTTCGGAATACTTTCTGAAGGCACTGTACGTGGTGTTGGATGTTGTCTGGCTTGTGGCCACCCTCTTCCTTGAAACCCCCTTTATAACCATACAGCGGCTGGTCTGGCAACTCTCTCAACGCAAATCAAATCAAATGTTATTTGCCACATGCTTTGTAAACAACAAGTGTAACTAACAGTGAAATGCTTACAACAGTGAAGATAGAAATAATAGAAAAGTATTAACACATTAAGAAAAGTACTAATAAATACTCAATGAATAATGATAACTTTGCTATATACACTGGGTACCAGCATGACTTCAAGGCTCCCCGACCTCCATCCCCTTCCCTCCTGCACCCCACCCCCACTGGAGTCGCAACATTAAACTTTAATGAAGACAGACAGGGCAACAGAGGTAATATGGAGCTGCGCTGGACTTCTGGACTTTCCAGAGAACTGGAAAGATAGGTGGCCAAAGGAAGTGTTGGCTTTGGGGATCACCAGTGAAATATACCTGCTGGAGTGTGTGCTATGGGTGGGTGTTGCTATCATGACCAGTGAGCTGAGATAAGGCGGGGTTTTACCTAGCAAATACTTATCGATGAGCTGTAGCCAGTGGGTTTGGCGGCGAATATGTAGTGAGGGCCAGCCAACGAGAGCATACAGGTCCCAGTGGTGGGTAATATATGGGGCTTTGGTGACAACTGATGGCACTGTGATAGACTGCATCCAGTTTGCTGGAGTAGAGTGTTGGAGGCTATTTTGTAAATGTCATCGAAGTCAAGGATCGGTGGGATAGTCAGTTTTACGAGGTTATGATTGGCACCATAAGTGAAGGAGGCTTTGTTGCGAAATAGGAAGCCGATTCTGGATTTCATTTTGGATTGTAGAGTTTACAGTCTAACCAGACACCTAGGTATTTGTAATTGTCCACATATTCTAAGTCAGAACTGTCCAGAGTAGTGATGCTAGTCGGACAGGCGGGTGCGGGCATTAATCGGTTGGAGAGCAGACATTTAGTTTTACTAGCATTTAAAAATAGTTGGAGGCCACGGAAGGAGTATTGTATGGCATCGAAGCTCGCTTGGAGGTTTGTTAACACAGTGTCCAAAGAAGGGCCAGATGTATACAGAATGGTGTTGTCTGCATAGAGGTGGATCAGAGAATGCTGTGCAGCAAGAGCAACATCATTGATATATTCAGAGAAAAGAGTCGGAGAATTGAACCCCCGTGGCACCCCCATAGAGACTGCCAGAGGTCCGGAAAACAGGCCCTCCAATTTGACACACTGAACTCTATCTGAGAAGTAGTTGGTGAACCAGGCGAGACAGTTATTTGAGAAACCAAGGCTATTGAGTCTGCCGATAAAAATGTGGTGATTGACAGAGTCGAAAGCCTTGGCCAGGTCAATGAAGGCGGCTGCACAGTACTGTCTATTATCGATGGCGGTTATAATATAGTTTAGGACCTTGAGCGTGGCTGAGGTGCACCCATGACCAGCTCGGAAAACAGATTGCAGATTGCATTTGTAAGTCGCTCTGGATAAGAGCGTCTGCTAAATGACTTAAATGTAAATGTAAATGCATAGTGGAGAAGGTACGATGGAATGGTCGGTGATCTGTTTGTTAACTTGGCTTTTGAAGATTTTAGAAAGGCAGGGCAGGATGGATATAGGTCTATAACAGTTTGGGTCTAGAGTGTCTCCCCCTTTGAAGAGGGGGGTGACCGCGGCAGCTTTCCAATCTTTGGGGATCTCAGACGATACGAAAGAGAGGTTGGAACAGGCTAGTTATAGGGGGTGCAACAATTTCAGCGGATAATTTTAGAAAGAGAGGTTCCAGATTGTCTAGCCCAGCTGATTTGTAGGGATCCAGATTTTGAAGCTTTTTCGGATCATCAGCTGTCTGGATTTTGGTGAGGGAGAAGCAGGGAGGGCTTGGGCAAGTTTCTGCAGGTGGTGCTGAGTTGTTGGCCGGGGTAGGGGTAGCCACGTGGAAAGCATGGCCAGCCGTAGAGAAATGCTTATTGAAATTCACAATCATGGTGAATTTATCGGTGGTGACAGTGTTTCCTAGCCAGTGGGCAGCTGGGAGGAGGTGCTCTTATTCTCCATGGACTTTACAGTGTCCCAAAACTTTTGGGAATTAGTGCTACTGGATGCAAAGTTCTGTTTGAAAAAGCTAGCCTTAGCTTTCCTAACTGACTGAGAATATTAGTTCCTGACTTCCCTGGAAAGTTGCATTTCGCGGGGGCTATTCGATGCTAATGCAGAACGCCACAGGATGTTTTTGTGCTGGTCAAATGCAGTCAAGTCTGGGGTGAACCCATACAGTATCTGTTCTTAGTTCTGCATTTTTTTTGAATGGGGCATGCTCGAAGCAGGATGTGCTCGAAGCAGAGATACATTTACAACTAATTTACATTTTGAGGAGCCTTTATTTATATATAGTAGCTGTTGGCATTTTGTCAATACAACTTAGCATTTTACAATGCAAGAACACCAAACAGAGAAGATGAGGGGATTACAGTTCATATGATGTTATTGCTGCTGACTTATTTATACATTTGTATTATCTTCTTTGATTTCCTGTTTGGGGAAAGTACTGCATTCATATTGTAAATTTAGAAAGAGAGAAATAATTAAATAAATAATTCGATATGAGGGTATATTGCCACCCGGCTAAATCCTGTCCGAATGATGAACCAGCCGGTTCTCGAGATTCCTCATCCAGGTGTGACTTTGGTAGTAGTGGCAACATGCCATAATGTAACCCACTGTGAGATTGTTTGGCCGAGCCCTTCCCTTCACTATCATCATCACTCCCAAACGTGTTTATGTATTTCTTTTTGTTTTTTTTGTTTTTGTTTTACATGACAGAGATAGTGAAGAGAGACAGGAAAGTGTGGGTGCGGTGCAAACTAAATTCAAACGCCGACAACTTCATGTCATATCTTAACTTACTGCAACTCGCTGTTGGCTGGGCTCCCTGCCTGTGCCATTAAACCCCTTCAACTCATCCAGAACGCCGCAGCCCGTCTGGTGTTCAACCTTCCCAAGTTCTCTCACGTCACCCCGCTCCTCCGTTCTCTCCACTGGCTTCCAGTTGAAACTCGCATCCTCTACAAGACCATGGTGCTTGCCTACGGAGCTGTGAGGGGAACGGCACCTCAGTACCTCCAGGCTCTGATCAGGCCCTACACCCAAACAAGGGCACTGCGTTCATCCACCTCTGGCCTGCTCGCCTCCCTACCACTGAGGAAGTACAGCTCCCGCTCAGCCCAGTCAAAACTGTTCGCTGCTCTGGCCCCCCAATGGTGGAACAAACTCCCTCACGACGCCAGGACAGCGGAGTCAATCACCACCTTCCGGAGACACCTGAAACCCCACCTCTTTAAGGAATACCTAGGATAGGATAAGTATTCCCTCTCCCCCCCTTTAAGATTTAGATGCACTATTGTAAAGTGACTGTTCCACTGGATGTCATAAGGTGAATGCACCAATTTGTAAGTCGCTCTGGATAAGAGCGTCTGCTAAATGACTTAAATGTAAATGTAACTTGACCAGTTTCTCACAGCAGGAATGTATGTACTCACTATTGTGTCTGCTAAATGACAAAAATGTAAATGTAAGAAAATATTCCTGCAGTAACAGGAAATGTTAATTTTCATTTGGATTATAATTCATGGATATTTTGGTTGATCCATTTTTCGTTTTAAGGTGGAAATTACTAACTTTAAAAGCCTTTTTAAAACTCTAATACACAACAAGTTTGCATTTCCTGCAGGGCAGGAAAATTATCTGCAACAACAGAGCTGAATCTGTACATCAAGTAAACCTGTACATGTGCTCTGAAGACGGCAGCAACAATTACAGCTAGACCAATCCAAGCCACTGTCTTCACTGTTTCTGTCAGCCTCAAAACAATGGACCAACATCATCAAAGTCTGACAATCAATAATCAAGTAAATGCTTAGCATTTATTGGCCCTTTCAGCTTGAAGTGCAATCGGGCTACATAATGGCATGTCTGACTTTGGCTTAAACTGAGTAAGAGACGGACACACCTCACTGGCCCTTCTGAAACATTTGGAACATTAGTTTATTTTGAATAGCTGCCTTTCAAATGGCTGTTTCAGTATGGTTCCAACCAGGGTTCGAAGCAGGGTCTCTCGTGTGTCACAAGACTGCTAGCTCGTGAGCTAAAGCCAAGGCTATTCATTAGCTCGGGAAGTTAACACAAATCCTCAGGCCTCTGGAAAGGTTAGTCATCATGTGAGCATGGTTTCACCTCATTACACCTTCACTCATCTAGTAGTAAAGGTCCTCTTCACCTTTTCCCTACTGTATGTTTTAGACAGCGTTTGATGAGAATAATAATCGTTTTGTTATCTCTTCGTGTGATTAGGGTGATTATGCGTTTGAGTGATTAAAAGCACTCATCTGATATGTAAAAATATGAGAATTAATATTCCACCACATCTGTTGACAAGTTTGGCCCTTTTTAACATTGGCATAATTATAGAACATTTGCATTTCAGACAGACCTGCAAGCCAATGATGTTACCCAAATTAAAATCGGACGATAGTTTTTTCTTTTGCGATAAGTGAAAGGCACATTCCACTGAGGCATATGGCTAGTGTGTGTGCGTGTGTATGTGTCTCTGTGTGTGTAGTGTTAGGGTGTATGTGAAGCATGTTCTCTCTAATGCTAAGTAGTTTATTAACCTCACACTCAAAAGGTATGCTGATCAGTGGGGACATTATTTAACTTCAAGGTTGAAGGTGAAATTCTCAAAGGAGCAATGGTATGTATTCACTCTGAATACATTGAAAGCAAAGAGAGGAAAAGCAATATGGTAGTAGAATTAAATTCATAGAAAAGTGTCATATTCAAACAGCAGTGTCGGGATTTTTTCAATCCATGCAACTGGAATCTTTACACAAAAAAATCAAGATCTCAGATCTTGGATCACACCCCCTCGCCCCACCCATATAATCTTACCATGATCTAAAAGGCAAAACTGATCCTATGTTAGCACTCCCAGACCCTCTCCGAGGAGGTCTCAGGGGGATTTGAATATGCAGAATAACTTACACCTGTACAGGTTACCCACTTGTACATACAGTGAAACAAGACTATATACAGTATAAGCACGCTCAAATAGTTATTATTATTATCATACAGGCCCTGGTCCATCAGATAGGACCTATGAACAGTTATCATGTTTTTCAAGAAATGTTCTGTCAAAGGTCGATGATCAATTTCATGGTGAATATGGTGATTGTGACAGGCCTTCACAGATAACGACCTTGAATGATTAAAAAAAATACACACATTGATTGCAATGCACCGTGCGCACCGCAGTCTATTTAAAGCCTAGTTTTTGCATGTGCCAAAACCCCACATTTTCATTGTGCGGACAACATCCCAGAAACAATCCAAAAGCCTGCAGCCTTGTGAAATTAGGCTTCCCCTTTGACGCGCACAACGTTAAAACAATATAGAAAAAGCGATGAGGGGAAAGAAGTCTCTGAAGATCATCAAAGCGGGTGAAAATTCCTGCCCAATGTCAATGTGTCATTTTAAAAGTAGGGCATAGAATCCAATCATATCCATATTAATAACCTCTGTGGCTGCATGGGTGAGAAGGAAATGAGAGAGAAGGTGTACATCCCCAATGGCACCCTATTCTCTGCACTACTTTTGACCAAGGCCCATAGACAGAAAGGGCACGGGCAGCTGGATGAGGGGCATATTTTATGCCTTTCTCTTGTCGTTTGATGATGGTAACCACCCATGCTCTTTTCTTTTATATATTTTATTTTACCAGGTTAGTCTAAATATAATTCAAAATCTATTTTACAAGAGAGACCTGGCCGAAATAGTAGCACACACAGTTTCAGACACTTTTACAACATAGAACACAAAGCACTACAGTTTAAAAACATACATTTACACATTGAGCAGCAAGATGGTTTGGGGAGGTGTGGAGCAACTAGGTTTAAATGTATCTCTGGTCAAATGGGAGCTGTCTCAGTTTGGCCTTATTCATAAAAACGTACCAAGACCAGCCCACTCTCATACAGTGATGAGTTCTAATTTATTGGATGGTGCTCTACCTTCAAGTGGGCGAAAGTCCAGCAATGACAACCTAACCCCTAACCTCTAACCCCTTGCACTAATGCTAGTTAGCATTGTTGTATGTATGTATAGGTGCGTGTGTGTCTATTACATTGCAGGGTTGTGTGCTGTCCCTATTGCCCTCCAGGTGATTGTTTGAGAGAATAGCCATCTATTTAATGAAGAAGGATACAAATAATAGCCTCCAGTATTAACTCAAAGGACGTTAAGCATAGGGATCACACTATAGCCCTTTCTTGAGTTGTGTTTGTGTCTGCTGTGGCCTTAGCCTGATGACGCTAACACGGTTTGAACATTGTTGATTACCGTGGTTGCGGAGGGGAGTCGACATTGGCCAATGCAGTGCAGTATTTCGAAGGCATCCCTAAGTGATGTATTGTGCATGATATTGCTTGCTATGCCCACACTCTGCAGTTCTGGGTTGAGGAGTTGAAAGAGATTTGGCTGTCTCTCTGTGTGTGTGTGTGTGTGTGTGTGTGTGTGTGTGTGTGTGTGTGTGTGTGTGTGTGTGTGTGTGTGTGTGTGTGTGTGTGTGTGTGTGTGTGTGTGTGTGTGTGTGTGTGTGTGTGTGTGTGTGTGTGTGCGCGTGCGAGAGGCACACACAAATGCCAAAATATCTACTTACATTTTTGGGGGAAGTGTCTTTAATTGAACCAAACGAACAATGGTCTTTTCTCATATGAAAGACTTGAAGCAGACCTCTGTTCTGTTTGTATATTGTTCTGTTTGTACATCCTTAGTTTGTATATTTCATGAAGGAGTTTTAATGGAAAGATATTGGGATTCTGGAAGTCACATTGCCAGAGGCACTTACCAGAGTGCCTGAAACACTAGTGGAATTCATAAGTGTCTGCGTTCTCCCTTTACCTGAAAAAACACAGATAGGAACCGGGAAAGAACAAAAGCTTCAAAATGTCTTCTTGTCTCATCTTCTGGCCTCTGGAATTCTGCCTGAAATACGTATTTGTCCAAAGCAGGAAAGATGGTTGGGTTCAATATCCTGTGCATGGTGCAGACCTGGGCTCAAATACTATTTGAAATCCTTTGAAATACGTAATCTGTGCCTTATTGAGCTTGCCTAAAAAGTAACACAATGCAAATAGTCCGAGTGGCCATTTGATAAATTGTTCAGCAGTCTTATGGCTTGAGGGTAGAAGCTGTTAAGGAGCCTTTTGGGCCTAGACTTGGCGCTCCGGGGACCACTTTACCATGGAGTAGCAGAGAGAACAGTCTATAACTTGGGTGACTGGAGTCTTTGACAATTTTTTTGGGCCTTCCTCTGACACACCTAGTATGTAGGTCCTGGATGGCAGGAAGCTTGGCCCCAGTGAAGTATTGGGCCATATGCACTACCCTCTTACGGTCGGATGCCCAGCAGTTTCCATACCAGGCAGTGATGCACCGGTCAGGATGCTCTCGATGGTGCAGCTGAACGTATGTGACACAGTGGCATCAGACAATAAGGAGGCTGAGGAGGTTTGTTGCACGACAGGTGGCTAGGAAGCTAAATAAAATATTTAACCAGGATTGTTTTAACAGAAAAGGGGCTCTTCTGAACCCAACTGGCGAGCAGAATAATTTAATATGATGGGGGTGTTTAATATGTCCGCTGTGTCATGTTTGTCATTTATTATCATGTCTTGTCCCTGTGCTCCCCATTCTATTCGTTTCCCTCTGCTGGTCTTATTTGGTTCTTTCCCTCTTTCTATCCCTCTCTCTCCCCCTCCCTCTCTCACTCTCTCGCTCTCTCTTCTCTCTATCGTTCCGTTCCTGCTCCCAGCTGTTCCTATTCCCCTAATCATCATTTAGTCTTCCCACACCTGTTCCCGATCCTTTCCCCTGATTAGAGTCCCTATTTA
Source organism: Oncorhynchus gorbuscha (assembly GCF_021184085.1). Taxonomy (NCBI): domain Eukaryota; kingdom Metazoa; phylum Chordata; class Actinopteri; order Salmoniformes; family Salmonidae; genus Oncorhynchus; species Oncorhynchus gorbuscha. Next base: position 20,697,753 of record NC_060198.1, read on the forward strand.
TTCCTTTGTGTTCCGTTCCTGTCCCGTCGGTTCCTTGTTTAGTATTCACCATGCTGTGATTGCGTATCGCCCTGTCCTGTCGTGTTTTTGCTGTGATTGTGTATCGCCCTGTCCTGTCGTGTTTTTTGCCTTCATCAGATGCTGCGTGTGAGCAGGTGTCTCTGTCAACTACGGCCTGCGCCTACCCGAAGCGACCTGCAGTCTGTGGCCGCTTCTCTTGTTATTCCCCTCTACAGACTAGAGGATTTCTGTTATTCCCTGTTTGGACTTGAATAAACTCTGTTTCTGTTAAGTCGCTTTTGGGTCCTCTATCACCTGCATGACAGAAGGAACCGACCAAGGAATGGACCCAGCGACTTCAGACGCTCGTTACACTGCCGTCAAGATCCAAGGAGCTATGCTCGGCAGACACGAGCAGGAATTGTCTGCTGCTCGCCATGCCGTGGAGAACCTGGCCGCTCAGGTTTCCGACCTCTCTGGACAGTTCCAGAGTCTACGTCTCGTGCCACCTGTTACTTCCTGGCCTGCCGAGCCTCCAGAACCTAGGGTTAATAACCCACCTTGCTACTCCGGGCAGCCCACTGAGTGCCGCTCCTTTCTCACGCAGTGTGAGATTGTGTTCTCTCTCCAACCCAACACATACTCTAGAGAGAGAGCTCGGGTTGCTTACGTCATTTCACTCCTTACTGGCCGGGCTCGAGAATGGGGCACAGCTATCTGGGAGGCAAGGGCTGATTGCTCTAACAAGTTCCAGAACTTTAAAGAGGAGATGATTCGGGTTTTTGACCGTTCAGTTTTTGGTGGGGAGGCTTCTAGGGCCCTGGCTTCCTTATGCCAAGGTGAACGGTCCATAACGGATTATTCTATTGAGTTTCGCACTCTTGCTGCCTCTAGTGAGTGGAACGAGCCGGCGCTGCTCGCTCGTTTTCTGGAGGGACTCCACGCAGTGGTTAAGGATGAGATTCTCTCCCGGGAGGTTCCTTCAGATGTGGACTCTTTGATTGCTCTCGCCATCCGCATAGAACGACGGGTAGATCTTCGTCACCGGGCTCGTGGAAGAGAGCTCGCTTCAACGGTGTTTCCCTGCTCCGCATCGCAACCATCTCCCTCCTCTGGCTTTGAGACTGAGCCCATGCAGCTGGGAGGGATTCGCATCTCGACTAAGGAGAGGGAACGGAGGATCACCAACCGCCTGTGCCTCTATTGCGGAGTTGCTGGACATTTTGTTAATTCATGTCCAGTAAAAGCCAGAGCTCATCTGTAAGCGGAGGGCTACAGGTGAGCGCAACTACTCAAGTCTCTCCATCAAAATCCTGTACTACTTTGTCGGTCCATCTACGCTGGACCGGTTCGGGTGCTACATGTAGTGCCTTGATAGACTCTGGGGCTGAGGGTTGTTTCATGGACGAAGCATGGGTTCGGAAACATGACATTCCTTTCAGAGAGTTAGTAAAGCCTACGCCCATGTTCGCCTTAGATGGTAGTCATCTTCCCAGTATCAGATTTGAGACACTACCTTTAACCCTCACAGTATCTGGTAACCACAGTGAGACTATTTCTTTTTTGATTTTCCGTTCACCGTTTACACCTGTTGTTTTGGGTCATCCCTGGCTAGTATGTCATAATCCTTCTATTAATTGGTCTAGTAATTCTATCCTATCCTGGAACGTTTCTTGTCATGTGAAGTGTTTAATGTCTGCCATCCCTCCCGTTTCTTCTGTCCCTACTTCTCAGGAGGAACCTGGCGATTTGACAGGAGTGCCGGAGGAATATCATGATCTGCGCACGGTCTTCAGTCGGTCCCGAGCCAACTCCCTTCCTCCTCACCGGTCGTATGATTGTAGTATTGATCTCCTTCCGGGGACCACTCCTCCTCGAGGTAGACTATACTCTCTGTCGGCTCCCGAACGTAAGGCTCTCGAGGATTATTTGTCTGTGTCTCTTGACGCCTGTACCATAGTGCCTTCTTCTTCTCCGGCCGGGGCGGGGTTCTTTTGTTAAGAAGAAGGACGGTACTCTGCGCCCCTGCGTGGATTATCGAGGGCTGAATGACATAACGGTTAAGAATCGTTATCCGCTTCCCCTTATGTCATCAGCCTTCGAGATTCTGCAGGGAGCCAGGTGCTTTACTAAGTTGGACCTTCGTAACGCTTACCATCTCGTGCGCATCAGAGAGGGGGGACGAGTGGAAAACGGCGTTTAACACTCCGTTAGGGCATTTTGAGTACCGGGTTCTGCCGTTCGGTCTCGCCAATGCGCCAGCTGTTTTTCAGGCATTAGTTAATGATGTTCTGAGAGACATGCTGAACATTTTTGTTTTTGTCTATCTTGACGATATCCTGATTTTTTCTCCGTCACTCGAGATTCATGTTCAGCACGTTCGACGTGTTCTACAGCGCCTTTTAGAGAATTGTCTCTACGTAAAGGCTGAGAAGTGCTCTTTTCATGTCTCCTCCGTTACTTTTCTCGGTTCCGTTATTTCCGCTGAAGGCATTCAGATGGATTCCGCTAAGGTCCAAGCTGTCAGTGATTGGCCCGTTCCAAGGTCACGTGTCGAGTTGCAGCGCTTTTTAGGTTTCGCTAATTTCTATCGGCGTTTCATTCGTAATTTCGGTCAAGTTGCTGCCCCTCTCACAGCTCTTACTTCTGTCAAGACGTGTTTTAAGTGGTCCGGTTCCGCCCAGGGAGCTTTTGATCTTCTAAAAGAACGTTTTACGTCCGCTCCTATCCTCGTTACTCCTGACGTCACTAGACAATTCATTGTCGAGGTTGACGCTTCAGAGGTAGGCGTGGGAGCCATTCTATCCCAGCGCTTCCAGTCTGACGATAAGGTTCATCCTTGTGCTTATTTTTCTCATCGCCTGTCGCCATCTGAGCGCAACTATGATGTGGGTAACCGTGAACTGCTCGCCATCCGCTTAGCCCTAGGCGAATGGCGACAGTGGTTGGAGGGGGCGACCGTTCCTTTTGTCGTTTGGACAGACCATAAGAACCTTGAGTACATCCGTTCTGCCAAACGACTTAATGCCCGTCAAGCTCGTTGGGCGTTGTTTTTCGCTCGTTTCGAGTTTGTGATTTCTTACCGTCCGGGTAGCAAGAACACCAAGCCTGATGCCTTATCCCGTCTGTTTAGTTCTTCTGTGGCTTCTACTGATCCCGAGGGGATTCTTCCTTATGGGCGTGTTGTCGGGTTAACAGTCTGGGGAATTGAAAGACAGGTTAAGCAAGCACTCACGCACACTGCGTCGCCGCGCGCTTGTCCTAGTAACCTCCTTTTCGTTCCTGTTTCCACTCGTCTGGCTGTTCTTCAGTGGGCTCACTCTGCCAAGTTAGCTGGTCATCCCGGTGTTCGAGGCACTCTTGCGTCTATTCGCCAGCGCTTTTGGTGGCCGACTCAGGAGCGTGACACGCGCCGTTTCGTGGCTGCTTGTTCGGACTGCGCGCAGACTAAGTCGGGTAACTCTCCTCCTGCCGGTCGTCTCAGACCGCTCCCCATTCCTTCTCGACCATGGTCTCACATTGCCTTAGACTTCATTACCGGTCTGCCTTTGTCTGCGGGGAAGACTGTGATTCTGACGGTTGTCGATAGGTTCTCTAAGGCGGCACATTTCATTCCCCTCGCTAAACTTCCTTCCGCTAAGGAGACGGCACAAATCATTATTGAGAATGTATTCAGAATTCATGGCCTCCCGTTAGACGCCGTTTCAGACAGAGGCCCGCAATTCACGTCACAGTTTTGGAGGGAGTTCTGTCGTTTGATTGGTGCGTCCGTCAGTCTCTCTTCCGGGTTTCATCCCCAGTCTAACGGTCAAGCAGAGAGGGCCAATCAGACGATTGGTCGCATACTACGCAGCCTTTCTTTCAGAAACCCTGCGTCTTGGGCAGAACAGCTCCCCTGGGCAGAATACGCTCACAATTCGCTTCCTTCGTCTGCTACCGGGTTATCTCCGTTTCAGAGTAGTCTGGGTTACCAGCCTCCTCTGTTCTCATCCCAGCTTGCCGAGTCCAGCGTTCCCTCCGCTCAAGCGTTTGTCCAACGTTGTGAGCGCACCTGGAGGAGGGTGAGGTCTGCACTTTGCCGTTACAGGGCACAGACGGTGAGAGCCGCCAATAAACGCAGGATTAAGAGTCCAAGGTATTGTTGCGGCCAGAGAGTGTGGCTTTCCACTCGCAACCTTCCTCTTACGACAGCTTCTCGTAAGTTGACTCCGCGGTTCATTGGTCCGTTCCGTGTCTCCCAGGTCGTCAATCCTGTCGCTGTGCGACTGCTTCTTCCGCGACATCTTCGTCGCGTCCATCCTGTCTTCCATGTCTCCTGTGTTAAGCCCTTTCTTCGCACCCCGTTCGTCTTCCTCCCCCCTCCCGTCCTTGTCGAGAGCGCACCTATTTACAAGGTACATAAGATCATGGACATGCGTTCTCGGGGACGGGGTCACCAATACTTAGTGGATTGGGAGGGTTACGGTCCTGAGGAGAGGAGTTGGGTTCCGTCTCGGGACGTGCTGGACCGTTCACTCATCGATGATTTCCTCCGTTGCCGCCAGGATTCCTCCTCGAGTGCGCCAGGAGGCGCTCGGTGAGTGGGGGGTACTGTCATGTTTGTCATTTATTATCATGTCTTGTCCCTGTGCTCCCCATTCTATTCGTTTCCCTCTGCTGGTCTTATTTGGTTCTTTCCCTCTTTCTATCCTCTCTCTCCCCCTCCCTCTCTCACTCTCTCGCTCTCTCTTCTCTCTATCGTTCCGTTCCTGCTCCCAGCTGTTCCTATTCCCCTAATCATCATTTAGTCTTCCCACACCTGTTCCCGATCCTTTCCCCTGATTAGAGTCCCTATTTATTCCTTTGTGTTCCGTTCCTGTCCCGTCGGTTCCTTGTTTAGTATTCACCATGCTGTGATTGCGTATCGCCCTGTCCTGTCGTGTTTTTGCTGTGATTGTGTATCGCCCTGTCCTGTCGTGTTTTTTGCCTTCATCAGATGCTGCGTGTGAGCAGGTGTCTCTGTCAACTACGGCCTGCGCCTACCCGAAGCGACCTGCAGTCTGTGGCCGCTTCTCTTGTTATTCCCCTCTACAGACTAGAGGATTTCTGTTATTCCCTGTTTGGACTTGAATAAACTCTGTTTCTGTTAAGTCGCTTTTGGGTCCTCTATCACCTGCATGACACGCTGAACCGCATGCATGATTGGAGAATGATCCAGAACCATTTTTTTTTTATTTTTTATGAAAGTGTGTCAAACTTTTGGCATATGGAGACTTCATGGCGTAATTTTTTGGTTGTAAACTGGTTCTGGTTGAGAAGACCTCACATAACCATATTGCAACCAATTACTACTACAACTACTACAGATTATAAGAACTACTACAACGTAATGGTATCTACGTTTAGGAACCAATTCATGTTATGTCTTTGTTATATCTGTATATGACTCTCTATATCATCTTCAAATTCACTTTCAAATGTGGTTATGCAGTCTCTACTACCCGCCTGCCAGGTTTGCTCAATAAAACAATGTCAATTGTTCATGACCAAAATATATCAATTCAAATGTGGTTTCTTGCAGTAGAAGACATTTACATTTACATTTAAGTCATTTAGCAGACGCTCTTATCCAGAGCGACTTACAAATTGGTGCATTCACCTTGTGACATCCAGTGGAACAGTAGATGCACTTTACAATAGTGCATCTAAATCTTAAAGGGGGGGGGGGGGTGAGAGGGATTACTTATCCTATCCTAGGTATTCCTTAAAGAAGAGGAGCCTTGTTTTCATATCATCCCCAGAAAAGTAATTGCTTTTGACAAAATAAAGCCAAAGATACTTCACACTACTTGTACCTCCTGATTTTCTTCCATTCTATCCGACAGCCGAAAGGGAATCTTCATCTAACATTTCTATTTACACTCTACACTAAGGATGTATCTCAAATGGCACCCTATTCCCTATATAACACACTACTTTTGACTAGAGCCTTATGACCCCTGGTCAACAGTAGTCCACTTGGGACGCAGAGGCTGAGACAATAATCAGAATGGTTCAATTAATGACGACTCTCGAAAAACGGCACTAAAACAAATGTTCCCCCGTCAGATTGTTTGTTCCGTGGAACCCTGGCTGTTGGCGAGATAAATTATGCATTACCTCTGCCTTGTTAGCCACGTTTGTGCAGAGTTTGACCTGGCAAATGTTTACCGCTCTTGTTCAGCGGTAGCAGACAAGGCCAGGTTTAATGAGAACATTCTGGAAGAGAAGGAAGGAGAAAAAAATGAGAGAAGAGGAACCCGGTTTAGTTATTGGCCCTCGATCAGCAAAACCAAAACGCCTGTTAGTTGCAAGTCAACGGGGGCCTAGAAACTAAGTACCAAGCCAGGGATGATCAGTATGTATGTTAAAATGGAAATTATACATCAACATCCGTCCTTGATCGCAAATGTCACTGAAAGGGATTGTCACTGCTTGTCACCCCCTTACCCCTCATTCCTACAAAAAAAGCTGAGATCCTGTTGCTATGGAGGGGAGGGGAGCGGGGGATGGTACTTAATGCCCTTTGCCGCGGTCGTGCCGCGAGTATGAGATACCTGTTCAACTGTCATGTCCACTCTGTTCTATCTGATAGTGGTGGTGGTGTGTGTGCATGAGGGGTATGAGGGGGGACAGCAACACTCAGGGGTCCTAACCCTAAAAAAGTCAAGAAGATGTTCTTCGCTCAGCAGAAACATGGTCGTCTCGCCTGGCACGGGCAATAAAACCCCGACCCCCTACTAGTGTCATGTGAAACAAACTGCCACAGTGATTAATGCCACAAGCTTTACGGTTGTCAGGAATGTTTCACTGATGACCTACAGCTGGTATCTCCCTCCTCTGCTGCTCTGGTCCCAAAGACTAATTCTAACTTTATTGTTTTGAGACAGTTAACTGCTTTGAGACAGTTAATGCCTTATAAAAGGCTGTGTTCCAACTTCCGACTCAACCCTTTGGTCTGAGTAGATTCGGTTGGTGACGCTCAACCTGGCCCGGATGGTGACTGACTCAGCAGAAAACCACATCCTGCCAGTGAGACGAGAAGTCGTGCTTCAGCAGGTGAGCACAGAGTCGGAACGAAGAAGTAACACTGTACGGTTTTCGATGCATTTGGGCTGGTGGGCCGTATAGTTAGAGAAAGTATTGGATATTTGTGGCTCGAAGTTGATAATCTGTTGGTTTCTAGATTGGTTCCTCTCTAATGAAGTACTCTACCGTTGATTTTATGGTGTAGACACACACTCTCTCACATATACAAACATACACACACATAACCTGGCACACTCTTTCTCTCTCTCGCACGCACACACGCACACACGCACACACACGTACGCACGCACGCACACACACACGCACACGCCCACGCACACGCACACGCACACGCACACAAACAGTATGTCAACCCTGTATCTGGCCTACAGTTACACAACACTGTTAAACATGTGTCTTTTCTCTGACAGAGCCCTGTTCTCCCTAAGTTGCTCTTTGAGTGTCTGCATCATTCTAAATATAACATGTATGAGTGGAGAAGAGATATGTGATGCTGACACCTGATGTTAAAGGGTACACTTTGCTTAGAAGGCTTCTGGAGAGGTTAGTTGTTTTTGGGGACGGTTAGTCAAATTATTCTGTATTGAACCCTGTAACACCTAAATCTGTAACACCTAAAAAAGACTAATCAAAAGTGTGCGTGTGTGAGGATTTTATGTGAATTGTAAAAAGTGGTTCTTGAGATGTACTTTGTGGCAGGCAATGGTTATATCTACACTAGAATGGTTTTAAAGTGTACTTTAAAGAACCTTCATGAGAGTTATCCCAAAAGGTTTGCTCAAGCTGCGACAAACCAAAGTGTCTGTGCGTGTATGTGTTTAGTGTTGGCAGATGGTTGTCTCTCAGGTTTTGTACTGTGTTGTGAGATGAGGGTAAATTGGCCTCAAAAGCCTTCAATTCAGTTGCCGGAAACAAGGTCGCTGTCTGCATCGAGCAAAAAAAGCTCTCGTGCTTTTTCTCATGCTAAGGTGTTAGTGGCAAAGCTTTGGAAGTTTGACATTTTGTTATTTCGTTGTTTTTTTTACCATTTTGAGTGAGATGATTTTCCAACATCAACTACCAGCATTGTTTAAACAAACCAAAAAAGGACTCCTGAATTAGCGGATCTTTCAGAAGACACAAAGTTACTATTTCAACATCACAGGGAGTAAAGCATGTACCCCCTAGCTTCAGAAAAAAATGTAATAAAATAAACAAGACACTTGCCAAGAATATCACTCAATAGTATTGGCAGGGCATTGTTCTGCAGAGTGTAAGCCAGAGGGACATGGCTTGCATAGCAGTAGAGGTGGATCAGCCTTTGATGTAGCTACGTTTCAGACTAAACTGCAAACAGAGCTGCGTAGATGTGTATCCTGTGTGTGGCCGGCGAGGCCCTCTGCCGCAGCATGCTTCTGGATGCTGTTTCACACCCGCAGCAGCAGTAGCTTGTGACTGCGGTTGAGTCGGAATCAGTGAGAATTGTCATTATCAGCTACTGTGGGAGAGGAGTGAGACATTCACATGTGGACAAAAACAATTTATGTATCTCTTTGGAAACGCAATCGTCTGATCCAGCGGTCTTATCCAATGTGTGTGTGTGTGTGTGTGTGTGTGTGTGTGTGTGTGTGTGTGTGTGTGTGTGTGCATTAAACTTTTGTGACATTGCATTTTATCGCCTCGGCTGGCTGCAGTGGGGTATTTGCTGGATTAATGGGATGAATCGTTGCTCCGAGACCCCCTTTCTTGTGGACAGAACTTTTGCTCACGTTTCCTCAGTGCTATTTTTAAAGGAGGGAAGAGGCAGACTGAAAATGTAATTTGGTGAAAATAGCTTTGGGCGTGGGACTGACAAAAGGGGCCACGGTCTGTCGAGGTGTGAGAGAGAGGTGAGTGAGTGAGTGAGTGAGTGAGTGAGTGAGTGAGTGAGTGAGTGAGTGAGTGAGTGAGTGAGTGAGTGAGTGAGTGAGGAAATACAGACAGAGTGAAAGACAGGGAGGAGGAGGAGGAGGAAGAAATAAAAACAAAAGACAGGAAGAGTGTATAGATAGTAAGAAAGAAAGAAAAAAATGAACAAGGAAATAAAGAAATGGAAGAAGGAAAGATACAGAGAGATACTTTCAACTTTGAAGACACCCTTGAAAGTTTGGGTAGTTAAAGTAGTGGTAGGTATGCCTGACTGTGTTCAAGTGCAGGCATCAAAAGAAGACAGCTCAGATATTTTCCAAATAGCAACTGCTCGAGAGCCAAAAGGTGGCTTTGAAATAGTTTATATGCTTAATTTTACCACAGCGAAAAGCACACCACTTATTCTATTTTTTCCTTTACCACTGTGACAGGCGACAGTTTTGCATGTTTTTTTCCCCACTCTCCAATATCCTGAGCATTAAAACAGATCACCAGGATATGAATATATCAATGTCTTTTTGTTGAGCTACATGTTGAATTGAAGTTCTTCTTCAGACAAACACTGTCCATGGATTGTGGTTGTCATTTCTAGGGCTTCTTTGAGTTATTTCCAGGGATGTTTGTCTGTGTCCTGTTTCTCTACACTTTCACTCACAAACTCCCGTCATGGATTTAAAAGCTAATGATCGGTGTAAGCATTGGCTGTAGGGAATTTCCATCCTCGTTAAATCCATGGAAGAAAGTGTGCAAGTACATACTTCGGAAGAAGGGTGCTGAATTAAAAAAAGAATTAGCCTTTATTTAACTTGGCAAGTGAATCGGGACACAGCCTATCTAGGGCTGGGGGTAATAATGTGGTCAATTGTAAATTAATCTCGTTTTATTAAGCACAGTGACTGTCTGCGAGGATTCAATTTGTCTCTGTGTCTGAAGTAGAGCGGTGTGGGGCTCGGCATTGTCCCAGAGCGCATAGAGGACTAGACCGGAGGAATTCATTGTGAAGGACAGCTCCCGTAATCAACAGTCATGGGCTTCTGGAAGAGCTAGCGTTGAACGAAGAAGAGGGCCAAGCAATTGGTTGCCTCGGACGTGCTGTGGTCCTTGTCGATGCGGTTTCTCCAAGCCGGGCTATGGTGGATACAAGGGGATACAAGGCAGCCCAAGTTGTTTTAAGAAAACGAGAGACTGGATGTCAGACAATCTGTTTTGTTGTAGAGCAGACGCTTTGCAGTCTGATTACAATTACTGTTAGCTTATTTTCTTATGTACTATAGCTCCAGTCTCATCAGGGTGACTTGTTTCTTAATTTAGACAAATTATATCCATTTGGAAGATTATACGAATGGATGCTATAACCTGTTCACTGCAGCTGCTGTTTTTTTGGTTCATTGTGATTATGAAAAAAATCTAATTACTTAAAATCTGGCTGAGGTCATTCATTCATTTTGAAGGGGTTTTATTGTAATTTCATATTGGTCTCCCCAATTTTACACCTCTCGTTTCCTAGCGACCTTTAGTGGATAATTACTTTTAATTTGGTTCTTTTTTATGTGCTTTGCATCATTGTTTGTAATCCTTTTTCCAATTTAATTGGAGGCTAAGAAAAGAATGTACAGCGTTCAATTCGCAGATTAATTGTGTAATTTTTAGGTATTGGCTTTTGCTGCATTTTCATGGTTCATCTGTGCAGCATATAAGCAAAACTTTTATTTTATATTTCAACATACATATTTGAATGCCTGAATAGCCAGTCCAACATGAATGTATCAGTGAGCGTTCAAATATGTTCCCTCTACTTTCATGAATTTTCAAACAGAGCTTTCAAAGATGTTGCGCAACAATTTACAAAGTGATTTGAATGCTCTGCAAGTTGCTATTTCAGAAGTCCTTCCCCCTAAAGATTTTCATCATTAGCATATTTTCTTCACTTTGAAACAAGTGTGAAGGGTGGGTGAATTGTGAAGCCACTGTATGAATTAACAGCCTGTGCTGTGATTTAATAACATCCAGCTGCAAGACAAGGGGCCACAGTCTGAAGGCTTGCAGTAGAGTTGGGTATAAATTATGTTTACATTTAGATTGTGTGACAGACCATGATATACTGTACAGTGCATTCGGAAAGTATTCAGATCCCTTTTTCAGATCCCTCTTTTCCTTCTTCTAATCGGTATATGTCTTTGCTTTTCGCTCTTTCACCTCTGCTGGACAACGGCCCCTCTGAAAATCAGTAGTTCTACTAAGAGGGCCTCAAGTTGTTCACCTAAAATGAATGAATGAAGTACAGTGCATTCGTCTGTCAGGTTGGATGGGGAGTGTCGCTGCACAGCTATATTCAGGTCCCTCCAGAGATGTTCGATTGGGTACAAGTCAGGGCTCTGGCTGGGCCACTCAAGGACATTTAGAGACTTGTCACGAAGCCACTCCGGCATGGTCTTGGCTGTATATGCTTATGGTCGTTGTCCTGTTGGAAGGTGAACCCTGTGTGCTTAGGGTCGTTGTTCTGAGCGCTCAGGAGTGGTTTTTCATTAAGGATCTCTCTGTATTTGCTCCGTTCATCTTTCCCTCGATCCTGACTATTCTCCCAGTCTCTGTTGCTGAAAAACATCCCTACAGCATGATGGATGGTGCCAGGTTTCCTCCATATGTGACGCTTGGCATTCAGGCCAAAGACTTATCAGACCAGAAATCTTGTTCCTCATGGTTTGAGAGTCCTTTATGTGCCTTTTGGGAAACTCTAAGTGGCTTTCATGTGCCTTTTACTGTGGAGTGACTTCTGTCTGGCCACCCTACCATAAAGGACTGATTGGTGGAGTGCTACAGAGATGGTTGTCCTTCTGGAAGGTTCTCCCATCTCCACAGAAGAACTCTGGAGCTCGGTCAGAGTGACCATTGGGTTCTTGGTCACTTTCCTGACCAAGACCCTTCTCTCCCGATTGCTCAGTTTGGTCAGGCGACCAGCTCTAGGAAGAGTCTTGGCAGTTTCAAACTTCTTCCATCTAAGAATGATGGAGGCCACTGTATTCTTGGGGACCTTCAATGCTGCTTCACAAGATCTGTCCCTCGACACAATCCTGTCTCGGAGCTCTACGGACAATTCCTTTGACCTCATGGCTTAGGTTTTGCTCTGACATGCATTGTCAACTGTGGGACCTTTTATAGACAGGTGTGTGCCTTTGTAGAAACATCTCAAGGATGATCAATGGAAACAAGATGCACCTGAGCTCAATTTCGAATCTTATAGTGAAGGGTCTGAGTACTTATGTAAATAAGGTATTTCTGTTTTTTATTTGTAATACATTTGCTAACATTTCTAGAAACCAGTTTTCAATTTGTCATTATGGAGTATTGTGTGTAGATTGATGACATTTTTTTATTCAATCCCTTTTAGAATAATGCCGTAAAGTAACAAAATGTGGAAAAAGTCAAGGGGTCTGAATACTTCCCGAAGGAGCTGTATTTGCTTGCCGGTCTGTAAGTGGCTCTCGTATCAAAGAATCTGAAGAGGCGGAATTTACTTAGGCCTCAATAATGAGTGAAAAAAGAAAAAGAAGATGATTGAAGTCATTCAAACCAAACCAAATCAAACATTGCCACAAAACACAAACAAATTCACTATAAACATTCAGAAAAGAGTGTTAAGGGATTGACAAGAGAACATGCCGCGATTTCACTCCGTGTGCACCCCAAAAGCATGTCAAAGGCGCTCAGTGCCAATGCTGACGATAACTTTGATGTTTGGTTACATTTACATTATGTTAAACCTTCTTGGCTGTGAAAGCGGCCTTCTTATGTATCCATGTGGTATACCTCATTTGACCTTTCAACCCAATTTGACCGGTGTCCACCCCTCTCTCCTCCAGGACAATGGGGAGGATGCCCACAGGATTGCCCCCTCTCCGGTGGTCCACGTGCGGGGGCTCTGTGAGTCAGTGGTGGAGGGGGACCTGGTGGAGGCCCTGGAGAAGTTTGGCAACATCTGGTAGGTGATGTTTCTTTTTGTCTGTTCTGCTTTGAGGGACAATCCTTTGCCTGATTTCCATTACATGGATGCATGTGCGTATGATTATTTTAAATGTACTATAGAACGGTAGTCCATTACATAACTGTATTCATAGTTCAGAGTGGCACTTATTGTAACTGAATTTTCACTTACCAGGAAAAGCCAACTACTAAATCACTAAACATGTCAGTTAGGATTCTCATACTATTCTGCGTCTGAGCAGCTCACTGATTGAATGCATCAACAGAATGTATTGAGATGCATATTCTTTCCCTGTTTGCAGTCTGATATTTTTTCTCCAACAAAGCCAGTAGGATTGTGACTCTTAGTCCTCTTCGAATACAACTCCCTTTTTCTGGATTTTTATCTCCCATTAGCCATTTCTTCAGTGTTGGAAATCCATTTTTGATGCATTTAAATCAGTGGTTCTTAACCTTGTTGGAGGTACTGAACCCCAACAGTTTCATATGCGCATTCACCGAACCCTTCTTAATTGAAAAAAAATCTAATTCAAAACATAGGTATATATTTGACTGGTGCACAAAATGAACCGTGCATCAACATCACTGTGTTCAAAGAACAAAATCATCAAAACATTTTCACACAGATTATCATTTTCACACAAAAACAAAAACATAATAATGAATATTTACTGCAAATCAGTTTGACTTCTGCTGTATCCTTTCAGAGACCAGTTCAGAAATGCGCGGCTTCACCTTGGCAAGTGCCACTCTCATGTCATTTTTGCAACAAAGTCTGTTCCTTTTCTTCGTTTTTATGTCCAGCATCCTCGAAAAGGATTGCTCGCAAAGATATGTTGTAACAAACGGTATGAAAATCTCCAGAGCTTTCTTAGCAATAACAGGGTACGCTACCATTTGTTGACACCAAAACATTGAAAGCGTTGTTGTTCTGAAAAGTTGCTGTTTAACCTGGCTCTGCTGAATTTCAATGATTTCATCGAGGTATTCATCATTGACATCTGTTGTCTCAACACTAAACGTGAACGGCTGTCTCACCCATGCTGGATATGACTCTCTTGTAGGGAAGTATCCGTCGAGAGACTTTGCAAGCTCATCTAAGTGCGTGGCAATTGCTTGCTTCAGTTCAGCGGGTACAGAAATGTCTCCGATTCCAGATACATCTTCGATCTTACTTACACAGTCGTCCAGCAGGGGAAAGTTTGCGAAGTTATTGTTCTCTGTTCGTCGTTTCCATAACAGTAGCTTTTTTTGAAAAGCCTTCAGGTTTTCCTCAGCTTCGATGATGTTGACTCCACCACCCTGCATCTTTTGATTGAGAGCTGCGAAGATATCTGCCATGTATGCTAAAATGAGAATGAACTCAGAATTTTTTAAGCAATCTGCATGACAATGTTGGTGCTCTTGCAAAAACAGGGCTAATTCCACACGCACGGCAAAAACACGATTCAGCACCTGTCCCCGGGATAACCACCTAACGTTAGAATGGTACAGAAGTACCTCGAATTCAGAGCCCATTTCTTTACACAGCTCAAGAGACTTTGAAGAAGTCATCCACAAGTTTCTTCACATCGGCTGCCTTGGTTGTTGTTGTAAGAGGCTTACAAAATAAAAATTATTCCTTTATCACGTCGTCTTTCACATAGCGCACGAATACAGCAAGCTGGCTTAGATTGGAAACGTCTGTGGTCTCGTCGAGTTGAAGGCTGAATTTTGCCAGGCTTGAAATCAGATCTGCAACTACTTGAGCCAAGATGTCTTTGCTCATGTTCTCTATTCTGTCGCTGATGGTGTCATTTGAAAGAGGAATTTGGGATAACTTAACTTCGGCCTCTTTTCCCAGCATGATATTCGCCATCTTCAACACAGCTGGTTTTATGAGTGTTTCACCAATGGTGTGTGGTTTGCCCTGCTTTGCGATCAGGTAAGCAACTTCGTACGATGCTGTGAGGATCGGTTTGTTGATGGGTACAAAGCCGAGAACAGGCAGAGTAGCCTTTTCATCGAATCTGGCTCTCTTCACCTTGAATTCAGCGAGCGTTGTGTTCTTGTATTTTCCATCTCCATGCAGCTTAAGGAAGTGTTCTCTTAGTTTTGAAGGTGCTAGACTAGAATTGCTCAACTTGGCATTGCAAATCATGCAGTTAGGACACTGACTCCCATCACGTTCGGTTATACATGTAAATCCATATTGTACATATTCGTCCGACCACTTTCTTTTTTTGCTCGACATAGTAAGTATGAAGGGATTAAAATATTAAGAAAGAAATCACAAGACGTACCATCACCACAGTCATAAACTGACCGCACCAAATTCCCTGCAGCACAGATAGGCCAAGCGATGTAGCGTGATCACCTGCAGCCAATGATGGCCAAGCGGAGCGTGTCATCACGAATCATATGAATCGGATGTTTGTCTTGACCTCCGCCGAACCCCTGAGACCGACTCACCGAACCCCTGGGGTTCGATCGAACCCAGGTTAAGAACCACTGATTTAAATGCAATAACAATCTCTCGGGTTATCATATTTCTCGTAGAACAAGGACCATTAAGGGCTTGGAAAACGTTGTTTGACATTTAGGACCTGTATTTTTAGCTCATGTCTGTCCTCTAAATTGCCTGCTTTTATCATCAGACCACACGTTTACCCAAAGGGTATAACTGCTCCGGGGACAAACATATGATTCTCTTATTGCCTGGGGAAGCCTCATTTGGGGCACTCACACAACAGTGAATACACAGCAGAGGCTTATTTGCAGAGCCACTTCACGTTCACTTAGAGAATCTAAAAAAAATGATTTGAAGTTGAGGTGAATTTCGGTGAAATTTGGTAAAAGACAATGACCCCGTAGACACACTCAAGTTGCACAACTGAAATACAATGCATTCGACACAACGCTTGTAACACAAGGGAGAGTTTTTCTGCGCAAAAGTATTGATGCACGCATTTTCTGGAGACACCGCACAATGGTTGTGTAGACTTTTTTTATGTAGACAAACTCTCCATTATATCACAAACATAGCAGTTGTATCACAACTGTAACGGCGTTCGTCTGTTGTAAGAAGAGAGTCAGACCGAAATGCAGCGTGTAGGTTACTCATGACTTTAATGAAATATATCACGGTATGAAAGATTAGTGGAATCTGTGTGGGTTGCTGGACAGGTAGGATGACTGACAGTGAAGGTGAACAGGTGGTCACGTGTCAGGTGACAGAGGAATGTATGAGACTGAGGCAGGAATTCCTTTAACCATAAAGTGGTATATTTACTGGTAGTCTGTGCTGCATCACAAAAGAAACAAATAACATGTATACAATCAAATTCATAATCAAAGATCAAATCATAGCAGTCATTATTAACAATTCACATTACACAATATGTTTGAAGCGTGCGCTCCAAGCCGCGCTCCGCGGTGATAACTATAAACAATAACTGAATGGCCCACTCTCCCGATCACCACAGATCATTCAGATGAAAGGTAAGAGTCGGTGGACTTACGTGGATTCATGGACGCACAGAACTTCTGGATCAGATGGATTTAGGGAAGAGAAAGCAGCGAGATCAGGCGATGGCAATTTCCTCCTTTTATGGAGTTGAGATCTGTAGGACATTTCCACCTGACCTAATTAAAGCGCCCCTGGCCCAGCTGAGTAAATGGCAATGAATTAAAGGAGTATTCCACCAACTCCATGGGCCTTTTCTACACAGTACATGAAATAACTGAATAAATACAAAAACAACAAATGGAACGTGAAACCTATTACAGCCTATCTGGTGAACACTACACAGAGACAGGAACAAACACCCAACAAAATACAAAGCGAACTCAGGCTACCTAAATACGGTTCCCAATCCGAGACAACGAGAATCACCTGACTCCAATTGAGAATCGCCTCAGGCAGCCAAGCCTAACTAGACACACCCCTAATCATACACAATCCCAATTAATACAAACCCCAATACAAAACACAACATATAAACCCATGTCACACCCTGGCCTACCCAAACATATACCAAAAACACAAAATACAATGACCAAGGCGTGACAACAACCATTGTGTCAAATGTGTACGGGGCCAATATGGCTGTGATTATTGTAAATATCTCCCTGCCACCATCCATCCTAGTGTCACTTGATATTTATGTAACCTGTGGAGTATTATGGGATGTGGATTTGATTGCAAGGACTTGACTTGTGCGCTGGTAGAGTATGTTCCCCGGTGATGTAGTCGGAATTTAAATCGGGCGACGGTATTTTTAGGTTGGTGTAATATCGATATACTGTATGTCCCTCCGAGTATGCCATAGGCAGACATATTGGGACACGGTCAACATGAGCTGTCAGCTCCACTCAAACAGTGGCCTCAAGGACAGCATTCACATTATAATGATGGGGAGGCTTTATTGTGCAATGCTATTTATGAAGGTGGAGTGTGCTCTGTCTGCAATTTAAGTAGTGCATTATCATGCAGTTGTAATATAGGGATGACCACCTGATAATATCTTAGAATCCCAATCATCCAAACCAGCCATTCTTAGTAGATAATGTAAGATACTAGCTAGATGAATAGTTGTTGACTGTAAAATAAAGCATAACCTCTTGCGACGTGCAATCCCGGATCCGGGATCGTAATCATAGCCTCAAACGAATTAGCATAACGCAGCGGACATAAATACCACTAGTAACTTTTCCTATTCATGAAAATCGCAAATGAAATGAAATAAATATATTCAAACACAAGCTTAGCCTTTTGTTAACAACACTGTCATCTCAGATTTTCAAAATATGCGTTACAGCCAACGCTAGACAAGCATTTGTGTAATTTTATCATGGCATAATGCTATGCTAGCTCTGCTGGCAGCAGGCAACATTTTCACGAAAATAAGAAAAGCAACCAAATTAAATAATTTACCTTTGAAGAACTTTGGATGCTTTCACTCAGGAGACTCCCAGTTAGATAGCAAATGTTCCTTTTTTCCAAAAATATTATTTTTGTAGGCGAAATTAGCTCCCGTTTGTTCATCATGCTTGGCTGAGAAATCGACCGGAAAATGCTACCACTACAACGCCAAACTTTTTTCAAAATTAAAAAAAGACGTCACAATGCTGTAGACACCTTGGGGAATACGTGGAAAACGTAAGCTCATTCGTAGCTCATTCACAGCCATATAAGGAGTCATTGGCATGAGGCGGTTTTAAAAAATGCGGCACTTCCTGGTTGGATTTTTATCTGGGTTTCGCCTGTAACATCAGTTCTGTGGCACTCACAGACAATATCTTTGCAGTTTTGGAAACGTCCGAGTGTTTTCTTTCCAAAGCTGTCAATTATATGTATAGTCGAGCATCTTTTCGTGACAAAATATCTTGTTTAAAACGGGAACGTTTTTCATCCAAAAAATGTAATAGCGCCCCCTAATGCATAACTGGATAACCAGGGGGACATTTTATTTTAACTTATGTTGAACTCTTTCTAGTTCAACAAAAATAGAATGCGTGGCCCTAACAAGCAAAAAGGCAGTAACTGCTCATAGCATTAAACTGAGAAAAATGGCTTTTATTTACCTTGGTTTTGTCACGCCCTGACCTTAGAGAGCCTTTTTATTTCTCTATTTGGTTAGGTCGGGGTGTGATTTGGGTGGGAATTCTAGTTTTTCTATTTCTTTGTTGGCCGGGTATGGTTCCCAATCAGAGGCAGCTGTCTATCGTTGTCTCTGATTGGGGATCATACTTAGGCAGCATTTTTTCCACCTTTAGTTTGTGGGATCTTGTTTGTGTGTAGTTGCTTTCTGCACTGCATGTAGCTTTACGCTCATTTTTGTATTTTGTTGTTTTTTCGGTGTAATTTAAATAAAAGTAAAATGTACGCCTACCACGCTGCACCTTGGTCCAATCCATCTCTAAACGATCGTGACAGGTTTCACAGTAACTTTATGCAGTTACTGCTAACATGACCCCCATTATCTCCAAAACACAATACAATAGAGGCAGGATAATTGTCCACATGATTAAGCATGTATTTTATGTAGCAAAAATGACGTTAACTCATTTTTGACCAAATGAGCAGTTACTGCCTTTTTGCTTGGTAGGGAAGAATATCAGCACCTCAAGAGAGGTGAGAACTTAAAAAGAGTTTGGTTTCTATCTGGCGTCTCCACACATGTTGAGTTACAAAGCAATTACCTCAGTGTGGTTTGAGAGACAAATCGAGGACAAATCATCATACGAGCATCTACTTTTATTTTACCATCACTGCATTGTCTGTATAAGAAAAACATTGAGATATCTAACTAGGGAATTGAGGAGCTAAAATTGAACATGGGGTCACTGAGTGAAACACTGGCTAGGTCTTCAGTGTATGAATGTTTTCCGTGGCAGGATGTAGATGATTCCTGAATGCTGATTCTGATCGATACAATTGTTGCCAAAGACTTGTTGCTTACTAATTCTAAAGTTGAGGATGATAGTATGGTTATGGATTGTGGATTGTACATCAATGGAAAAATGTGTCTTCCTTATAGGGAGTTTTTTCCTTTTGCTTGCTTTGGGGGGCTATGCCAGGTAAAAGCATTTTGTGACAAAGGTTGTTGTAATATCCCCCCCCCCCCCCCCATTGATTGAGAAGTAAAAACATGGATTGTTGCTTGACACTCATCAAATGTCTGTAACATGACTGAAACAAGGTTTGTTGATTGATTTATTGATTGACTGAATTTATTAGATCATTAAAAGTATCAGGCTGCTCCAGCCGGAGCCAACATTACATACATAAAACATGATTGAGAATAAAAACACATTAAAGCCATGAAGTTTACTTCCATTGAGGTCCTCTTTGGCAGCAAGATGACAGGTAGTTTCCAGGTAGTTTACACAAACACTGTTTTCGACAGATATTACATGTCCGTCTGATTTGTTTGTCGAAGGTTGCACAGCATCCAATAAATAGGGAAACCTTTTCTCTGTCATGAGACAAAATGACGAAACTCCCACAACAATCATGTGCCTTATATTCACATTTCATGCTAAGTAGCTATCAACATTTCCTACATTTTGTCAGTCACTAGAGATCAGCCTCGATGTTGCGGTGGGTTACTAATTGTGTCTTTGTCACTGGGTCTTCATTTGACAGCTACGTCATGATGATGCCGTTCAAGCGTCAGGCGCTGGTGGAGTTTGAAGCCATGGAGAGTGCCGATCAGTGCGTGACATGCGGGGTCAACGAAGCTGTCTACATTGCCGGCCAGCAGGCCTTCTTCAACTACTCCACCAGTAAGAGAATCACGCGGCCAACTAATGCCGATGACCCCAGTAGTGGCAACAAAGTCCTGCTCCTCTCCATTCAGAACCCCCTCTATCCCATCACCACTGTAAGTTCATGAACTTCATGCCAGTTCAGTGCAATGGTTGAGTTTACAATGTTGACAATATTTGTGTTCAGTATGGTTTAGTTGACGATTGTTTAGTTTACAATGGTTTAGCTTTCAATAGTTTAACTTACGGTAGTCAACCCACTGGGCACAAGCTGGTTAAATCAATGTTGTTTCAATGTAATTTGTCAACATCTTGTGATGTGGTATATGTGAAAAAATACATTGGATTTGAAAACAGTCATGAACTGTCATCAACTGTCGTTTTGAGGGGTTACATTTGAACCACAGGATTATGTCATCATGGTAACCAATTTTCAACGTAGACAAACCTTGTATAAAATATGTTGGATTTTTACCTTTCAACAACATCAGATCTTCAACGTAATATCCACAATAAGAAAAAAAACAATAGGCTGGGCAGCTGCTCCTACTGGACAGTTAATCTATCTACAGCTATTCCTTCTGTCCCATCCAGGTTTTTAACCAAACCCAGGTTAGCATTAATATTTGTCACTGACTATTACCATAATATAATAATATATATACCTTTTAGCAGATGCTTTCATTCAAAGCAATGTACAGTCAAGCCTGCATAAATTTTACATGTGGGTGGCCCAGGGAATCAAACCCCCAATCCTGCCGTTTCAAGCGCCATGCACTACCAACTGAGCCAAACAGGACCACTTCATTGGCGCCGCATGTCACGGCCTGTCGGCACTCTCCATGGCGTCGAACGCCATCATCATGACATAGCTGTCAAAGGAAGAACCAGTGACAAAGGCACAAATTAGTAACCCACCGCAACATCGAGGCTGATCTCTGGTGACAGACCACATTTAGAAAATGTAGATAGCTACTTAGCATGAAATGTGTTTATGGGTTCAGAGATTACAACTATAGAATACGGCACACGATTGTCATGCAAGTTTAGAGATTCTGTCTTTACCAAGGTGCTATCGTGAGAGTGATTGTTGAAATCTCATTGTTGCCATCGAACTCATTCCAAAGGGTAGGTTCACAGAGGAAATTAAATGTAACCATACTTTATCAATCATTCTGTATATCATCAATGAGGCTCAAGCCCAGGATTCAACAAAAAATAGACAATACATATAGGCATCAAGCTTTGGTTGATTTGAAATGGAGTCTACGAGTGTCACGCCCTGGCCTTAGTTATTCTTTGTTTTCTTTATTATTTTGGTTAGGTCAGGGTGTGACATGGGGGATTTATGTGTTTTTGGCTTGTCTAGGGGTTTTGTATGTTTATGGGGCTGTGACCCTTTCTAGGTAGTTTTGTATGTTTATGGGGCTGTGACCCTTTCTAGGTAGTTTTGTATGTTTATGGGGCTGTGACCCTTTCTAGGTAGTTTTGTATGTTTATGGGGCTGGTCCCGTTCTAGGTAAATTGTATGTCTATGGTTGCCTAGATTGGTTCTCAATTAGAGGCAGCTGTCTATCGTTGTCTCTGATTGGGAACCATATTTAGGCAGCCATATTCTTTGGGTATTTTGTGGGTGATTGTTTCCTGTGTCAGTGTTTGTGCCACACGGGACTGTTTCGGTTAGTTCACGGTTATTGTTTTTTGTGTTCATGTTGAGTTTTTCGTATTAAAAACCATGGACACCTACCACGCTGCATATTGGTCTGATCCTTGTTTCACCTCTTCAGAGGAAGAGGAGGAAGTCTGCCATGACAATGAGTTAAACTGTATTTAAAGTGAATTTAAAGTATGATTTGATTTAGTCCTATTTTTTACATATATTGGTTTGGTTGAACTTGAGACGTGAATCCAATTAATTATTAATATCAATTAATAATTTGTTGACAAACTGGAATTGAAGCCAAACTAAGTGGCACAGATATCCAAGCAGATGATGCATCTCCTTCAAATGTTGATATCTGGTTGTGTTGACAACCAAACACAATTCAATATCACTTTTGCAATACGGTAAATAGCCTATTAACTTGTCGACAAGTTAACAAATTATCATTTGGATACACGTCACCATTTATACCAAAAATAAAAGTTAAAGAATAGGATTAAGCCAGATGGAACTATCCAAGCAGTTGAGACTGTAACGTCCAAAGAGTGAGTGTGTGTGTGGAGTCAGGCGCAGAGAGCCAAGGATACGGGAAAAAAACACAATATGTCCAACCAATAAAATGTACAAATAGGTGACTCCGAAACACAGGCGTAAAACACCACCTAACATACACACTGGTCAAAAACGGACAGCGGAAAACCCACAATAACAAACACCATAATTTAACAGAAGCAAGCCCGCACAAACACAAGCGGGCTAATCGAACTTAAATAACACCAACCCAACAAGGAAAAAGTGAAAACAATTAGACAAAACCAAACGAAAAGGGAAAAAGGATCGGTGGCAGCTAGTAGATCGGTGACGTCGACCGCCGAGCGCCACCCGAACGGGAAGGGGAGCCACCTTCGGTGATATTCGTGACAGATATATATCCTTTAAATGTTGATATTTAGTTGCATTGTCAACCAAACACAATTCAATATTACCTTTGTAAGACAGTAAATAGCATAATGTTAAAGCTATTTTGCAAACCAATAAAACAGTGTTTATTCAACCTTAAAATGAGTAGCACATCCATGGCTACATTATGAGGTTACTGTAACAATAAATGTCTTCTCATGTAATCATAGAAAGCATTCAGGGTCGTAGATCTGTATAAATCTTTGCAATTGCAATAATAATCTGTACAAAAACTCGGCATCGATCCACCATGTACTTTAATGTCATCTCAGGTAACGACAATCCAGGTCATGTGGTTGTGCTATTAGATCAAACACAGTGATAACACATTAAGTTGTGTTACTTGCGACTAGCAAACCCGTATCCGGGAGCGTAATCATAGCCTCAAATGCATTAGCATAACGAAACTTTTCCTATTCATAAAAATCGCAAATGAAATAAATATATTCAAACACAAGCTTAGCCTTTTGTTAACAACATTGTCGTCTCAGATTTTCAAAATATGCGTTACAGCCAACGCTAGACAAAGCATTGTTGTGTAAGTTTAGCATGGCGCAACTTTTCCTATTCATGAAAATCGCAAATAAAATAAAATAAATATATTCAAACACAAGCTTAGCCTTTTGTTAACAACATTGTCATCTCAGATTTTCAAAATATGCGTTACAGCCAACGCTAGACAAGCATTGTTGCGTAAGTTTAGCATGGCATAATGCTATGCTAGGCTCTGCTGGCAGCAGGCAACATTTTCACGAAAATAAGAAAAGCAACCAAATTAAATCATTTATCTCAAGAACTTCAGATGCTTTCACTCAGGAGACTCCCAGTTAGATAGCAAATGTTCCTTTTTTCCAAAAATAATATTTTTGTAGGCGAAAACTTTTTTCAAAATTTGCTCCATAATATCGACAGAAACACGGCAAACGTTGTTTAGGATCCATCCTCAAGGTGTTTTTAACATATATTTTCGATAATATATCCGTCGAGGCAATTGTTTTCTCATAAGAAGTGATTGGAAAAATTGCTACCTCAGTATTTTACGTGAGATTTTCTCAGGGAGACACCATGTGACCACTTGCCAAATATGGTCCCTTACAGCTATTCTCCAATGGAAATGCATAAAAAGACGTCACAATGCTGTAGACACCTTGGGGAATGCGTGGAAAACATAAGCTCATTAGTAGCTCATTCACAGTCATATAAGGAGTCATATATTGGCATGAGGCGGTTTCAAAAAATGCAACACTTCCTGATTGGATTTTTATCTGGGTTTCGCTTGTAACATCAGTTCTGTAGCACTCACAGACCACATCTTTGCAGTTTTGGAAACGTCAGAGTGTTTTCTTTCCAAAGCTGTCAATGATATGCATAGTCGAGCATCTTTTCGTGACAAAATATCTTGTTTAAAACAGGAACGTTTTTCATCCAAAAATTAAAATAGCGCCCCCTATATCCAACAGGTTAAACTAAATATATGACATTGTATTCCCATTTGAACTTTGTTGTGCTTTTAAATGGTTGAAGCACAGTGAAAACACATTTAGGTGAAAACTAAACCAAAAATCAGACATAGATTTTCCATTAGAATTTGGTTGTGCTTTTAGGGTTAGGGTTAGGGTTCTCTGGTTGAAAGCATAGTGATAACACATTGGGAATTAAACAAACTTTTGGCTGTCTTTTTGAGTGGGTGAAAATAGGTTGGAACCACATTGATCAACGTATCTACCAAATATCACCCAATTCTCCACGTTGAAATGACATGGTGTGTCCAGTGGGAAGCTTGCAAGGATTTTGTTCACAATGGTTTCGTTTAGGATGGTTTAATTTAAAATAGTTTATTGGTTTGGCTTACAATGGTTTCAGTCTTAATTCATGATAGGTTTGTTTATGATGGTTTAGCTAACCATGGTTTAGTTTATCATGGTTTATTACACAATGCCATGGTTTAACTTATGGTCTTTTAGCAAACAATGGTTTAGTTTGTCATGGTTTAGTACACAATGCCATGGTTTAGCTTATGGTATTTTAGCTTATGATGGTTTAGTTCATGATGCAATGGTTAAGTTTGCGATAGTTCAGCAATGGTAGTTCACAATAGTTTACAATGTTTAAGTTCACAATGGTTTAACTTTACAATGGTGTTGCTTACAATGATTTAGTTTACAACACTTTAGCTTGGATTTCCTGAAAGCCTTGTAGCTAATGTGGTATGTGATTTATCTCGGCAACCCAGCAGCTCAGCCACAAAACGTAAAGTCTAAAATGTATGTTTAACTGACAGCCAATCTTCTATCCATGAACAAATATAATTAAAAGAAGCAAGAAGAAATTAGTTTCTACTTGTGGTGTCGGTCTGGGTCATCTAGAAAAATACCACACGAACTACTAAGCGTTTAGGAAACTGTTCCTAATTATTGTGTTCATTACAGCATTAGTCAGAACCCAGTCGTTGCTCTTCTGTCTTCTAGGATGTTCTGTACACAGTCTGCAATCCCATAGGCAACGTGCTGCGCATTGTCATCTTCAAACGCAATGGAATCCAGGCCATGGTGGAATATCCTTTCTGGAGTCAAGCTGGGCTACTGCAGGCGTGTGTGTCCGTGCATGCACGGGTGGGTTTGTGCCGAGGATGCATGTAGAGTGGAAGCATGTGCATGTGTATTGATTCAAGAGTCTGTCTGTATGAGTGATTTTGCGTAAGTGTCTGTGTATGTCTCCCTGTGGGTTTGTATGAGTATGCACACCTGTATCAGTATGTCATTTTGGAGTGGGAAACAAGCTGTCAGTCAGTGCTGGCCCCACACACAAACGCACTCAGGCTGTAAAAAGCTTCAGAGTAGAGGAGCAGAGCCCACTCCACTCGACCGGGTCCTCGAAAGCACTGAATCAGCATGAGCAGCATTCCAGCGGACGAGATGGCCCTTCATCAAATATGGATGACTGTCTCTCGGCATCACACACACACACTCTTGGCACACACACACTTCGCATGAATAAACACCTGACAGCACTAGCGCTCACTTATATGTCGGAAGCAGTGTGTGTGTGTGTGTGTGTGTGTGTGTGTGTGTGTGTGTGTGTGTGTGTGTGTGTGTGTGTGTGTGTGTGTGTGTGTGTGTGCGTGCGTGTGTGTGTCTATTATGGTTTGCACACCTCCAGTATGTGTAGTGGGTTAGTGGCCATATTTCAACACAGTTTTCATTATGCAAGTCTTATATCAGATTAACATCCTATGTAATAATTAGCATGTTGTAGGCCAGTCAGTGCATGCAGTTCTGGAGTGTGAACCACATTTGTGTTCAGTTTTTGTATCTTCTTGGAAAAATTATCAACAATGGGAGTTTTTAACTGATATACTGAAGTACTGATACTGTTCCCTTATTTATAATCACATTGTAACGCAATGGGCAGTTGTTTATATTTACTGTCTGGCATTGTAAGACATTTCACTTTGTCTCCAAGTTGGCTCATTATGTGGATCATGTACAGCTATCAATCAAGAGTTTCTTGCTAATGTTAACACTAGGAGCAGAGATTGGCCAATGGGAATTCAGGAGACAAGGGATTGTTGTCACTGTTGTTTCAGGTTTGGGTTTTATGGGAGATGGATGCTTAAAACCCCTGTTTTATTGCCACTGGGATGTGGTTGCCGCGGCAATGGGGGTTTCTAAGGTGCTCTGTGTTGCATGTGTGTTTGATCTGATCTGTGTGTGTGTGTGTTCCAATGGGTGTACCATCACATAATGCATTTTATCATATAATATTTGAAGACAGGCTCAACAAGAGATAAATAGAAAGGCAATTTCGCCCACCTCAATTAGATTTCAATTCAATTATATTTAACAGAGACATTTTGGACCTTTTTTAGGTTTGTATAGTGCATTTGACTTTTACTACCGAATTTGCATAACGATCTACTCGTCTGCAAGCTGGAAGCAGAGCAGCTTGAAAAGATGTCATGATGTTGGAGACTACAGTCACTACTCAGCTACACTAGAGTAGCTGTAATCAGCACAGTCATTGCCAATAAGGTTATAGAATAGGGCCTCGTTCAAGTACTCTTAAAATGAATCCTTTCTTCCTATCTTCAACTAATTACTGATCTGACATGAATGGATTGATGTAAGCAAGCTTTCCATTGTAATTGCACCAGTTATGCCTTGTCAGATGAGGGATTACTGACAAGGAAGCGAAGGAGGAGAATGTATTCTAGGAGGATTCGAAAAGGACCCTATTCTATAAACTAATCTGCAATTTCAATTGCTGAGCTGATTACAGCTTCTCTGAAGCAGAACTACATTGGGCTGAGTGACCCAAGAGTATGCGAACAGCCTTAGTCGTCTGCAGGGTGGCTTGTAGTTCTTGCTCCATCTCCTATGTTATTGCCTTCTGGTCATTGTGATTCTTTGCCAAACAATGTTTTGAATTCCAATGAGATCCTCCCGGTTGCTCTTCCTTAATGGTGTCGCCACGTTCGAAACTGTCAAAAACGCCCAGAAGGCGAAATCGGCTCTCAACGGAGCAGACATATACGCCGGCTGCTGCACCCTGAAGATCGAATACGCTCGGGTAAACACACACACTCACAAACCCACATACACACACAGTGCTCACACACACTCCACCAGGATCCCTGTGGACCCCTAACACACATGCAGCGGTGCTCTGCTCTCTCTCCCCATGCAGCCCACGCGACTCAACGTCCTCCGCAACGACAATGATAGCTGGGACTACACCAAGCCCTTTCTCGTCAGGCGAGGTACGATATCCTTCCTTCTCTGCTGAATCTCTTCCTGTACTAGGGTCATATTCATTAGGTAGCAAACTGAAGAAAACAGACTGGAACAAGGAGAGACTACATGGACTTGTCCAATAAGAAACGCTCATTTTAGATCTCTGTTGCAAAACGTTTTAAACCATCCTCCGTTGCATGCTCTAATGAATACAACATTTGTGTGTGCGTTGTGTATGTCACTTCTGTTTTACAAAGAGCTGAAATTAAAATATGTTGAGCAGAGAAACCATCAAATCTGTAGCCATGGTTGTCAAACCATTTCAAAACCCTTTCAACCTTCACACTTCTACAGACCCATAATCAGTTGAAATGAGCTGTGACAAGAAATGAGTTCCGCCATTGTGGTTTTACATTCGTTCCTTAAAGATCGGTCATGAATCTCAATTTGAGAGTTCGTCTGTTGTTTTCTCTTCAACATTAGGCCTCAGTCTTTGTCCCTGCCTAGTCTTCTTCATTTCCTAACTAAAATGAGTCAAAATAGCCTCTCTGTTAAAAAAATATTTTTTCTTTCAGTCATTTGCACTTGTGCCATCAACGAATCTTGGTAACATACATATCCTTTTGTTTTATGTATTAATTGCCAATAGAAATGTCAGATTTAGCTGTTTACCACTTCCTGTGCGTGTAGTGTTGTAGCTTGCTGTTGCTTTAACGCCTCCTACTGCTCAGTGCTGCAGGTCAGAGTGGCTACGGCCCAGTCGTCAGTACAGGGTTTCCCAAACTCATCATCAAGCTTTGATTATTTGAATCAGCTGTGTAGTGCTAGGGCGAAAAACTAAACGTGCACCCAGGGGGGCCAGGACCGAGTTTGGGAAACCCTGGCCTAGTAGTACCTTCACGTTTTAATCACAAATGGTATTTTATCCACTAACCCCAACTTTCCTTATCCAGATATCAAATGTTATTAGTCACATGCACCGAATACAGCCACCTTACACCTTAAGCACCTTACATGCAGATGTGTTTACGTACTTAGTTAGGAAGAGAGACATCTGATTGTGTATACATGCTCTAAGAAGCAATTCAATATTTTATTGCAACCAATCAATCACATTTATTTTATAAAGCCCTTTTTACATCAGCTGATGTCACAAAGTGCTGTACAGATACCCAGCCTAAAACTCCAAAGAGATTATAACAGTACATGATCGTTCTTCCAGACGTTCATAGATGACCAACAGGGTCAATAGTTTAACACCTCAGGAGTAAATGTTAGTTAGCTTTGAAACCCAATGACATTTCAAAAAGGGGCAAATCGTTTTTAGGACAAGCTTTTGTCATCATTGTGATCAAATCAAATCAAATGTATTTATATAGCCCTTCGTACATCAGCTGATATCTCAAAGTGCTGTACAGAAACCCAGCCTAAAACCCCAAACAGCAAACAATGCAGGTGTAAAAGCACGGTGGCTAGGAAAAACTCCCTAGAAAGGCCAAAACCTAGGAAGAAACCTAGAGAGGAACCGGGCTATGTGGGGTGGCCAGTCCTCTTCTGGCTGTGCCGGGTAGAGATTATAACAGAACATGACCAAGATGTTCAAATGTTCATAAATGACCAGCATGGTCAAATAATAATAAGGCAGAACAGTTGAAACTGGAGCAGCAGCACAGTCAGGTGGACTGGGGACAGCAAGGAGCCATCATGTCAGGTAGTCCTGGGGCACGGTCCTAGGGCTCAGGTCCTCCGAGAGAGAGAAAGAAAGAGAGAATTAGAGAGAGCATATGTGGGGTGGCCAGTCCTCTTCTGGCTGTGCCGGGTGGAGATTATAACAGAACGTGGCCAAGATGTTCAAATGTTCATAAATGACCAGCATGGTTGAATAATAGTAAGGCAGAACAGTTGAAACTGGAGCAGGAGCATGGCCAGGTGGACTGGGGACAGCAAGGAGTCCTCATGTCAGGTAGTCCTGGGACATGGTCCTAGGGCCCAGGCCAGTTGAAACTGGAGCAGCAGCATGGCCAGGTGGACTGGGGACAGCAAGGAGTCATCATGTCAGGTAGTCCTGGGGCATGGTCCTAGGGCTCAGGTCCTCCGAGAGAGAGAAAGAAAGAGAGAAGGAGAGAATTAGAGAACGCACACTTAGATTCACACAGGACACCTGAATAGGACAGGAGAAGTACTCCAGATAAACAAACTGACCCTAGCCCCCGACACATAAACTACTGCAGCATAAATACTGGAGGCTGAGACAGGAGGGGTCAGGAGACACTGTGGCCCCATCCGAGGACACCCCCGGACAGGGCCAAACAGGAAGGATATAACCCCACCCACTTTGCCAAAGCACAGCCCCCACACCACTAGAGGGAAATCTTCAACCACCAACTTACCATCCTGAGACAAGGCCGAGTATAGCCCACAAAGATCTCCGACACGGTACAACCCAAGGGGGGGAAACCCAGACAGGCCGACCACAACAGTGAATCAACCCACCCAGGTGACGCACCCCCCCAGGGACGGCACGAGAGAGCCCCAGCAAGCCAGTGACTCAGCCCCGTAACAGGGTTAGAGGCAAAGAATCCCAGTGAAAAGAGGGGAACCGGCCAGGCAGAGACAGCAAGGGCGGTTCGTTGCTCCAGAGCCTTTCCGTTCACCTTCCCACTCCTGGGCCAGACTACACTCAATCATATGACCCACTGAAGAGATGAGTCTTCAGTAAAGACTTAAAGGTTGAGACCGAGTTTGCGTCTCTGACATGGGTAGGCAGACCGTTCCATAAAAATGGAGCTCTATAGGAGAAAGCCCTGCCTCCAGCTGTTTGCTTAGAAATTCTAGGGACAATTAGGAGGCCTGCGTCTTGTGACCGTAGTGTACGTGTAGGTATGTACGGCAGGACCAAATCAGAGAGGTAGGTAGGAGCAAGCCCATGTAATGCTTTGTAGGTTAGCAGTAAAACCTTGAAATCAGCCCTTGTTTTGACAGGAAGCCAGTGTAGAGAGGCTAGCACTGGAGTAATATGATCAAATGTTTTGGTTCTAGTCAGGATTCTAGCAGCCGTATTTAGCACTAACTGAAGTTTATTTAGTGCTTTATCCGGGTAGCCGGAAAATAGAGCATTGCAGTAGTCTAACCTAGAAGTGACAAAAGCATGGATTAATTTTTCTGCATCATTTTTGGACAGAAAGTTTCTGATTTTTGCAATGTTACGTAGATGGAAAAAAGCTGTCCTCGAAATGGTCTTGATATGTTCTTCAAAAGAGAGATCAGGGTCCAGAGTAACGCCGAGGTCCTTCACAGTTTTATTTGAGACGACTGTACAACCATTAAGATTAATTGTCAGATTCAACAGAAGATCTCTTTGTTTCTTGGGACCTAGAACAAGCATCTCTGTTTTGTCCGAGTTTAATAGTAGAAAGTTTGCAGCCATCCACTTCCTTATGTCTGAAACACATGCTTCTAGCGAGGGCAATTTTGGGGCTTCACCATGTTTCATTGAAATGTACAGCTGTGTGTCATCCGCATAGCAGTGAAAGTTTACATTATGTTTTCGAATAACATCCCCAAGAGGTAAAATATATAGTGAAAACAATAGTGGTCCTAAAACAGAACCTTGAGGAACACCGAAATGTACAGTTGATTTGTCAGAGGACAAACCATTCACAGAGACAAACTGATATCTTTCCGACAGATAAGACCTAAACCAGGCCAGAACATGTCCGTGTAGACCAATTTGGGTTTCCAATCTCTCCAAAAGAATGTGGTGATCGATGGTATCAAAAGCAGCACTAAGGTCTAGGAGCACGAGGACAGATGCAGAGCCTCGGTCCGATGCCATCAAAATGTCATTTACCACCTTCACAAGTGCCGTCTCAGTGCTATGATGGGGTCTAAAACCAGACTGAAGCATTTCGTATACATTGTTTGTCTTCAGGAAGGCAGTGAGTTGCTGCGCAACAGCCTTCTCTAAAATCTTTGAGAGGAATGGAAGATTCGATATAGGCCGATAGTTTTTTATATTTTCTGGGTCAAGGTTTGGCTTTTTCAAGAGAGGCTTTATTACTGCCACTTTTAGTGAGTTTGGTACACATCCAGTGGATACAGAGCCGTTTATTATGTTCAACATAGGAGGGCCAAGCACAGGAAGCAGCTCTTTCAGTAGTTTAGTTGGAATAGGGTCCAGTATACAGCTTGAAGGTTTAGAGGCCATGATTATTTTCATCATTGTGTCAAGAGATATAGTACTAAAACACTTGAGCGTCTCTCTTGATCCTAGGTCCTGGCAGAGTTGTGCAGACTCAGGACAACTGAGGTTTGGAGGAATACGCAGGTTTAAAGAGGAGTCCGTAATTTGCTTTCTAATAATCATAATCTTTTCCTCAAAGAAGTTCATGAATTTATCACTGCTAAAGTGCAAGTCATCCTCTCTTGGGGAATGCTGCTTTTTAGTTAGCTTTGCCACAGTATCAAAAAGGAATTTCGGATTGTTCTTATTTTCCTCAATTAAGTTAGAAAAATAGGACGATCGAGCAGCAGTAAGGGCTCTTCGGTACTGCACGGTACCGTCCTTCCAAGCTAGTGATGTCGCCAGATTTACTTTAGATACAGTATAACTTTATATTGAGGGGAGAGCACTAACATTTTAGCAAGCTAACATTAGCATTGCTAGCTATTTCTGGCAAATATTTGTAGCTGATGACAAAATTGCCATCTCTCTAAAACAAACGTGACGACAATAATGGCAAAGTTGTTTTCTACAAATGATTTGTCTACTTTAGAAATGTCATCGTATTTCCAGGCCACTATAATGTACATTTGATTAAACAGTCATTAGCCCCCGTTTCGAAAGACTAGGCATAAACAATCAGACATCAATATGCTGCAGTATCTGTAGAACGTTCGTTGATAACAATGGCAACGGTGTGACTGAGTGACGGAAGTGCAACCCATGAATATGCCTCCACTTCTATCAGTCTGTCCTTGAATAAATCTTTATGGAAACATTGGCTGTTTTTATCTAATGCAGCAAGTCTTTGAAAAATGAAAACATTCATCCCTTTGCCATGGCCATGGTAGCCTACATTGCATGGTACAAATGCTGACACAAAATATTGAAATACAATGAGCAAGCTCATGTCCTTGGATTTGTCAGTGCTGAGTAGGCCCAGAGAATAAAGCAACATCGATGAAGGGCTATTGCTAATCCCCCCCTCCACGCCCCTTTAATCTTTCATTTGGTCATCAATCTATTTTACAACTCAATCGGTGAAAACATCATAGAATCTGATAATAACAGACCTTGACTTTGCTGAGCCTATTCCCCTGTCCCTTTGCTGAGCCCACACCAATGAATCAATGCATATTAATTTGATATACAATTATACAGTGCATTCGGGAAGTATTCTGACCCCTTCCCTTTTTCCACATTTTTGTTACGTTACAGCCTTATACTAAAATTGATTCAATTGTTTTTCATTTTCCGCAATCTACGCACAATACCACATAATGACGAAGCGAAAACAGGTTTTTAGACATTTTTGCAAATTTATAAAAAAATAAAAACAGAAATACTTTATTTACATAAGTATTCAGACCCTTTGCTATGAGACTCAAAATTGAGCTCAGGTGCATCCTGTTTCCATTGATCATCCTTGAGATGTTTGATTAGAGTCCACCTGTGGTACATTTAATTGATTGGACATGGTTTGGGAGGGAGACACCTGTCTATATAAGGTCCCACAGTTGACAGTGCATGTCAGAGCTAAAACCAAGCCGTGAGGTCGATGGAATTACCGGTAGAGACATGATTGTGTCAAGGCACAGATCTGGGAACGGTACCAAAAAATGTCTGCAGCATTGAAGGTCCCCAAGAACACAGTGGCCTCCATCATTGGGTGGCAGGGTAGCCTAGTGGTTAGTGTTGGACTAGTAACCGAAAGGTTGCAAGTTCGAATCCCCGAGCTGACAAGGTACAAATCTGTCGTTCTGCCCCTGAACAGGAACCCACTGTTCCTAGGCTGTCATTGAAAATAAGAATTTGTTCTTAACTGACTTGCCTAGTAAAATAAAGGTAAACATTTTTTTTAATTAAAAATTAAATCATTCTTAAATGGAAGAAGTTTGGAAAAACCAAAGACTATAGCTGGCCGCCCGTCCAAACTGAGCAATCAGGGAGAAGGGGCCTTGGTCAGGGAGGTGACAAAGAACCCGATGGTCACTCTGACAGAGCTCAAGAGTTCCTTTGTGGAGATGAGAGAATGTTCCAGAAGGACAACCATCTCCGCAGCACTCCACCAATCAGGTCTTTATGTGGTCAGATGGAAGCCCCTTCTCAGTAAAAGGCACATGACAGCCCACTTGGGGTTTTCCAAAAGGAACCTATAGGACCATCTCAGACCATGAAAAACAAGATCCTCTGGTCTGAAGAAACCAAGATTGAACCCTTTGTCCTGAATGCCAAGCGTCACGTCTGGAGGAAACCTGGCACCATCCCTACAATGAAGCATGTTGGTGGCAGCATCATGCTGTGGGGATGTTTTTCAGCGGTAGGGACTGGGAGACTAGTCGGGATCGAAGTAAAGATGAATGGAGCAAAGTACAGAGAGATCCTTGGTGAAAACCTGCTCCAGAGCGCTCAGGACCCCAGACTGGAGTGAAGATTCACCTTCCAACAGGACAACAACCATACGCACACAGCCACGACAAAGCAGGAGTGGCTTTGGGACAAGTCTCTGAATGTCCTTGAGGGGCCCAGCCAAAGACCAGACTTGAACCCGATCAAACATCTCTGGAGAGACCTAAAAATAGCTGTGCAGCGATGCTCCCCATCCAACCTAACAGCTTGAGAGGATCTGCAGAGAAGAATGGGGGAAACTCCCCAAATACAGGTGTGCCATGGTTGTAGCATCATACCCAAGAAGACTTGAGGCTGTAATCACTGCCAAAGGTACTTCAACAAAGTACTGAGTATAGAGTCTGAAAACTTATGTAAATGTGAATATTTCCGGGGGGATACATTTGCAAAATGTTCTAAAAGCCTGTTTTTTTTCTGTGTCATAATCGGGTATTGTGTGTAGATTGATTATTTAATCAATTTCAGAATAAGGCTGTAACATAACAAAATGTGTAAAAAGTGAAGGGGTCTGAATACTTTCTGAATGCACTGTAAAATAGCGTTGTCCCCACACCAAATATTATAACATTACAATGCTCAATAAAAGACAACCCTTGGTCTCTGAATTTGAAGCTCTCATGCTTTAACAATATGAGGTGCCATAGATAGACTACAGCCCATAATTATATTCATATAAATGGGAGCATGGTTTTTAACCAAGCAGAAAGCCTGCCTTGTGTGACTTGGGCTTGATTAAACATCCGTTGGACGGTGTAATTGACATGCCAGTCCCGATTCCCATTCTCTCTCCACAAATGGAGGGTAAACTGTCATGTTTTGTCTTATATCATCTTGTCATTTTGCTTTTCCTTCTGTTCGTTTCCCCCTGCTGGTCTTATTAGGTTCGTTCCCTTTTTCTATCCCTCTCTCTCCCCCTCCCTCTCTCTCCTCTCTCTATCGTTCCGTTCCTGCTCCCAGCTGTTCCTATTCCCCTAATCATCATTTAGTCTTCCCACACCTGTTCCCGATCCTTTCCCCTGATTAGAGTCCCTATTTATTCCTTTGTGTTCCGCTCCTGTCCCGTCGGTTCCTTGTTTTGTATTCACCATGCTGTGATTGTGTTTCGCCCTGTCCTGTCGTGTTTTTTGCCTTCATCAGATGCTGCGTGTGAGCAGGTGTCTCTGTCTACTACGGCCTGCGCCTACCCGAAGCGACCTGCAGTCTGTGGCCGCTTCTCTTGTTATTCCCCTCTACAGACTAGAGGATTTCTGTTATTCCCTGTTTGGATTTGAATAAACTCTGTTTCTGTTAAGTCGCTTTTGGGTCCTCTATCACCTGCATGACAGTAAACAGTGTCTTATCACCCACAAGCCAGGGCTGCTTTCCAATCGATCGCCTTGCCGTATATTGGATTTGAAGGTCTGTTTGACTTTGACGGCGTCAAGGACTTTTTGCCATGGAGCTGAAGATGTGTGGTCAGCTTCCAATTGTTTTTATTGACCAGAGGAAGGAGACAGAGAAGCAACTAGAAAAATAGCAAGAGGCTGAAAATAAACTGCTGTCATGATAAAAGGCTGAATAATAATGAATTGGAAGCTCTTTAGTGCAAGCAGAGAGAAATTCAAATAAAACAGCACCACACAAGCCTCTTGAGCCGCAGACGTTAAATTTAAATCCTAATCAGCTTGCATTTTGGGGAAATTGAAATGCTGTATTCGCACTTGAGGCCCTTAACATATCAGATGCTCTTCAAAAATAATTGTTCGGTGTATATACAGTATCTTATTATACAAACATAGAGAAGGACAGTGTGTAAAGAGATGTAATTCTTCTCATCAGAATCACATAGCAGTTTATGGATGTTGTCTTTCAAACCCCTTGTTCGTTCTTTTGAGTACATTGCCTCGAAGGTACTCAGGGACATTGCCTCAAAACACAAGTAAAGTCTAGAAGTGTATTCACACCTGCAGGGGACGTGCCTTATTAAACATTTAGCTAAGACACGAGAGAGACACGTCATGTGTGTTCCACACATCTCTTACCCCTTATCTGTAAAGTAAGATACAATTTCGATAGATTTATCCCAACTACTGGGATGACGTCATTGTCAGAGGCCTCTCTCTCTCTGTCTTTCTCTCTCTCTTTCCTCCTCACTCTCTCCCACAGTCTCTCTCTTCCCCCCTCTCTTTCTCTCTCTCTGTCTTTCCCTCTCTCTCTTCCCTCCTCACTCTCTCCCACAGTCTCTCTCTCTTCCTCCCCCCTCTCTCTTTCTCTCTCTCTGCCACTCTGTCAGGTGAATAGCGAACCTGTCGGCTCAGTGCAAGCATCAAGGTCACTCCTCCTCCTCTCCACTTTCTTTGTGGTTTCTGTACAAATATGGCAACCCACCAATCCCACCGGTTCCTGCCAGCCTAACTACTCGTTTTGTACCAATTAGCTTAGCCCTGCATGAGCTCGGTCCCCCGTGACCCGCGGGAGCTGGCGAGAGGATGGCATGCGTTCTTTTAACTCAGCGCCGCGCCGCACCTTCCATTTATGTCTGTGTAGCACCAGTTCTCTCTCGCATTGTTGATGTTAGACTTTGAAAAAAGGATGCTCAAATGATGTAAGACAGGTTGAGTCATTGCACTGAAATGCTTCATATAGTAGTCTGTAACTTCATTGGGATACGTTACATAAAAACGAATATATTGCATATGCTTCAGTCTTAGTTCGACAGCACCTAGAGTGTGTTTTTCTGCGTCTCTGCCAGTAAGCTGCATTGGGGAAAAGACTGAAAATACGCTTGTCTTTGTTCTGTTAGTCCTTTTCCTGGTGCACAGTAAGAAGATTAGGGTAGAAGGGTGCTTTATATACCTTTTTTCATGTCAATGCATTTTCCCTCCTATCTGGGTCAGCGTTTCCATTGAACTGTTACTCTGATATTTTAACGGTCATTTTAACACACCTCTCTTCCCCCCCAAAAAACACTGTTTTATTGTTCCTCTGAAATTCACCCAAGCTCAGTCAGCCAAGGAAGAGAAATGTGTCATTTGAAGTACAATGCCAAATTTGAACCAAAAGTGTATAGTTTTGTTGTTATGCCAATTACCAAACGTGTTAAGCAGTGTCTAGATTTGCTGTTACTAAATCGAATCTGCTTGCGTAGTGTGGTTTTATGGCTTTCAGTCATTCCTAGGCTGGCGTGCAAATGTGCCAATGTGTAGGTGTGTATATGTGCTTGTGTATTAGTCTTGTGTGTGTTGTCCTATGTGTGCATGACTGTGTCTGTTAGTCCCCATGTGTGTGTATCTGTGCGTGTCTATGCATTTTGAGTGGATGGATGTGCATATGGCACCTAGTGGCATTGTCACTTTACATTTGTCTTACACTGTGTATTCTGTCTGTGTTGCAGAGCGAGGGAAGGGGAGACAACGCCAGGCCATTCTGGGAGAGCATCCGTCCTCCTACAGCGACAACGGCTATGGTCAGTGTCGCTCACATTCGCTGCCTCTCTTTACCCCTCCCTCCCTCGCTCTTTCTCTATTTTTGTCTCATGTCTCTCCTGCCCTCACTAGGCTGGACAATAAAATGAGTCAAAATTCACCCAAGGCTGGAAAATGGCAAAAGAACGTTGGCTAAGCTGGAATACTTGTGCGGGCCTATAGTAGATGAAGGGAATCAAATGTTCCCAGAGCCTCTTCTGACTGGAGTGACGCTTGGAATTCCATTTTGCCTAAATGACTCCAAAAAATGTCCCAGCTGCTTTGTCGTATTTTACCACAACAATCTGTTATTTTAATTTTACCACAACAACCTGTTCTGAAAAATAACAACTCGGGTAGAAAGTAAACATCCACACCTCGATGATGCCAAGTGTGCTTATGTTTGTGTAACGAGGAAGTTGGGAAAAATTGCTACTTTTGACTATTTCTGTTCTAGTGATCGATGACAGCAGAGTACGCTGCCCAACTTTATGTAATTAGAAAGAGGAGATTATCCTGATTCAAATGGTGTCCGATTTGAAAAAATCTAAATATGGACATTGTGAGATTTCTGGCGAAATATACCAGCATGCCTCTCCATAGGAAAACAATGGGGGGAGCTCAGCGTTCCAAGGGCAAACGGTATTTCAGAGCTAGCTTTTGATGACAATGGACTACGCTGCCCAGCCTTACATAATTAGAAAGAGGAGATTGTCATGATTCAAATTGTGTCCAATTTGAAAAAATCAAAATATACACATTGCAAGATATTTGGCAAAATATACATACATACCTACATTTCCCTATAGGAAGCAATGGGACGACTTCAGAGTTCCATGAGTCATTTATTGTTGTTGTTTATATTTGAACTATCAGCAAGGTGGGCAGGTCTCATTGCCAACCATAGCAAAGCAGGCATTGTGACGTAGAACAATAGGCAATATTGTTCTACGTCACAACAATAGGGAATAGAACATTCGGAAGGCGAGTTGGTGCCATGGTGCTCAATAGAACAATAGGACCTGGCAGGGTGAAAAATGCCATAAAATAAGGCCTGTTTTTTCGTGATTACTTCAAAACTACGGCAAGCAGCTGGGACATATGGTAAAATTATGAAACTGGGCTCCACGTTAGATGCAATTAACTCATTTTTATCAGAAAAAAGGATTACAAAAAAAGCATAAAAATGTAATGTGTCCAGCACACACACACGTACACACACACACACACACACACACACACACACACACACACACACACACACACACACACACACACACACACACACACACACACACACACACACACACACACACACACACACACACACACACACACACACACACACACACACACACACACATTTAACATTTACATTTACATTACATTTAAGTCATTTAGCAGACGCTCTTATCCAGAGCGACTTACAAATTGGTGCATTCACCTTATGACATCCAGTGGAACAACCACTTTACAATAGTGCATCTAAATATTTTAAGGGGGGGGGGTGAGAAGGATTACTTTATCCTATCCTAGGTATTCCTTAAAGAGGTGGGGTTTCAGGTGTCTCCGGAAGGTGGTGATTGACTCCGCTGTCCTGGCGTCGTGAGGGAGTTTGTTCCACCATTGGGGAGCCAGAGCAGCGAACAGTTTTGACTGAGCTGAGCGGGAACTGTACTTCCTCAGTGGTAGGGAGGCGAGCAGGCCAGAGGTGGATGAACGCAGTGCCCTTATTTGGGTGTAGGGCCTGATCAGAGCCTGGAGGTACTGAGGTGCCGTTCCCCTCACAGCTCCGTAGGCAAGCACCATGGTCTTGTAGCGGATGCGAGCTTCAACTGGAAGCCAGTGGAGAGAGCGGAGGAGCGGGGTGACGTGAGAGAACTTGG
This sequence comes from Oncorhynchus gorbuscha, assembly GCF_021184085.1. Classification (NCBI taxonomy): domain Eukaryota; kingdom Metazoa; phylum Chordata; class Actinopteri; order Salmoniformes; family Salmonidae; genus Oncorhynchus; species Oncorhynchus gorbuscha. The sequence goes on from NC_060198.1 coordinate 20,737,256, forward strand.
GAAGGTTGAACACTAGACGGGCTGCGGCGTTCTGGATGAGTTGTAGGGGTTTAATGGCACAGGCAGGGAGCCCAGCCAACAGCGAGTTGCAGTAATCCAGACGGGAGATGACAAGTGCCTGGATTAGGACCTGCGCCGCTTCCTGTGTGAGGCAGGGTCGTACTCTGCGGATGTTGTAGAGCATGAACCTACAGGAACGGGCCACCGCCTTGATGTTAGTTGAGAACGACAGTTTGTTGTCCAGGATCACGCCAAGGTTCTTAGCGCTCTGGGAGGAGGACACAATGGAGTTGTCAACCGTGATGGCGAGATCATGGAACGGGCAGTCCTTCCCCGGGAGGAAGAGCAGCTCCGTCTTGCCGAAGTTCAGCTTGAGGTGGTGATCCGTCATCCACACTGATATGTCTGCCAGACATGCAGAGATGCGATTCGCCACCTGGTCATCAGAAGGGGGAAAGGAGAAGATTAATTGTGTGTCGTCTGCATAGCAATGATAGGAGAGACCATGTGAGGTTATGACAGAGCCAAGTGACTTGGTGTATAGCGAGAATAGGAGAGGGCCTAGAACAGAGCCCTGGGGGACAGCAGTGGTGAGAGCGTGTGGTGAGGAGACAGATTCTCGCCACGCCACCTGGTAGGAGCGACCTGTCAGGTAGGACGCAATCCAAGCGTGGGCCGCGCCGGAGATGCCAAACTCGGAGAGGGTGGAGAGGAGGATCTGATGGTTCACAGTATCGAAGGCAGCCGATAGGTCTAGAAGGATGAGAGCAGAGGAGAGAGAGTTAGCTTTAGCGGTGCGGAGCGCCTCCGTGATACAGAGAAGAGCAGTCTCAGTTGAATGACTAGTCTTGAAACCTGACTGATTTGGATCAAGAAGGTCATTCTGAGAGAGATAGCAGGAGAGCTGACCAAGGACGGCACGTTCAAGAGTTTTGGAGAGAAAAGAAAGAAGGGATACTGGTCTGTAGTTGTTGACATCGGAGGGATCGAGTGTAGGTTTTTTCAGAAGGGGTGCAACTCTCGCTCTCTTGAAGACGGAAGGGACGTAGCCAGCGGTCAGGGATAAGTTGATGAGCGAGGTGAGGTAAGGGAGAAGGTCTCCGGAAATGGTCTGGAGAAGAGAGGAGGGGATAGGGTCGAGCGGGCAGGTTGTTGGGCGGCCGGCCGTCACAAGACGCGAGATTTCATCTGGAGAGAGAGGGGAGAAAGAGGTCAGAGCACAGGGTAGGGCAGTGTGAGCAGAACCAGCGGTGTTGTTTGACTTAGCAAACGAGGATCGGATGTCGTCGATCTTCTTTTCAAAATGGTTGACGAAGTCATCTGCAGAGAGGGAGGAGGGGGGGGGGGGAGGAGGATTCAGGAGGGAGGAGAATGTGGCAAAGAGCTTCCTAGGGTTAGAGGCAGATGCTTGGAATTTAGAGTGGTAGAAAGTGGCTTTAGCAGCAGAGACAGAGGAGGAAAATGTAGACACACACACACACACACACACACACACACACACACACACACACACACACACACACACACACACACACACTCCCTCTCTCTTTATCCCTCTCATTCTGACTCATCTCTCTTTCTCTGTCTCTCACTCCCTCTCTCAGCATCACTCTCGATCCCTCTCTTTCAGTCTCCTCATCTTTCTCTTCTTCCACCTTTCTTTCTCCCAGTATCTCCCTTTCTCTGTATCCCCCTCTGACTCATCATCTCTTTCTCAGAATCTCTCTTTATCATTCTATCTGTCTCACCACATCTACAGTATCTCTTTTCTTTCCCATCCCTCTCTTAATCCATCCATCCATCCATCTCTCTCTCTATGTGACTGTCATTGTGCATCTGGTTTTTGGGTATCCTGTAATTAAGCTCCAACACCCACAGACACTTACATCTGAAGGAGGTGGTGGAGGTTGGATGGATGGATGGATGGAAAAACAGGGGGGAAGGGGTGGTCTCTGCATATGTGTGTGTGTCATACAGTCATTGGTGTGCGTGAGTCTGTATATGTGTGTCAGGAGTTTGGAAAGAGCGTAATGATGTGATGTGAGCGGCCGCTCTTGAAGGCACTTGGTAATTAGCCAGATCTGCAGGGGAAACTGGGTGCAGTGGTGTAGAAAATGGTCTAGGACTTTTTTAGTACTGCTGGAATTGTTTATCCTACTTCATGGGGGGCTGGGAGCTGAGGGGGAAGTTTGCACTGTCATCTCAACCATCCCCAATAAGGTCATCCTATGTCTGTGACAGCTTTTTCTTGTTCTTTCTTTCTCTATCTCTCTCTCTCTGCCCCCCTCGGTCTCTCTCTGCCCCCTCTGTCTCTCCCTTTCTCACACACTCTTTCTCTCACTCTATTTCTTTCTCTCCCTCACTTTCTCTCTCTTCCCTTCTCTATATTTTGTCTCTCTCCCTCTCTCTTTCTATCTCTCTCTCTTTCTCTCCTGCCCCCCTCTCTCTCTCCATCTCTCTCTATCCCCCTACCCTCATCCCCCTTTCTATTTCTCACTTTCTCTCAGTCTTATTCTCTCCTTCTCACTCTCTCTCTCTCTCTCCCACACTCTCCAGGGTCACACTGCCCCCTGCTGCCCCTGCCCAGAAATAACAGGTACAAGAGGAGCTCTCCCCATGACGCCCAGGAGGTGGTTGCCTACCCCCTGCCCCAGACCTCCTCCTATATGGGCCACGCCTCCAGCTCGTCGGTCGCCATGGTGAGCGGCCTGCACCCAGCCAAGATGAACTGCACCCGCATCTTCAACCTCTTCTGCCTGTATGGGAATATTGAGAAGGTCAGTGTCGGCGTCTGTTTTCTCACGAGATGAAAGCTAAAGCTACTGGGATTCAAAAAACATAATTAATTTCAAAGTTATAAAATGGATGTATCAATCCTGGATTGCTTCTTTACATGAGAGGGCTGAGGGCAATAGAATGACAGCTAGTGTGACTAGGGGGTGGATGCAATCAAGTTGCCATGGCAATCTTTATGCTGTAGCTTTGGTTACAGAATTACTGCCAGCAACCTACCACTTTGATTCAATTGAACCTTGATTGAACCAATTGAACCTTGACCTGTAATATGTTTTAGAGTGAGACTTCTTTCATTTGGTCTCTGTATTAACGTGGATAAAAACAAAAGTGTGCTTAGTGATTAGTTGACAAATTTAATCAAGTAATACAAAACTAACCCAAGGTCAGCGTCACCTAGTAGAATATCAGAAGGTCTGTACGGATTCACAGTGATGCCATTCGGTCTTATTAACGCCCCAGGTGAAGTTTATGAAGAGTGTCCCGGGCACCGCACTGGTAGAGATGGGAGATGAGTACGCTGTGGACCGATCCATCACACACCTCAACAGCATCAAGGTGTTCAGCAAGAGGCTCAACGTCTGGTGAGGATGCTACATGTTTCACCTTTGATCCCAACTCCCTGAACCCTAGCTTGATGAGCGTGACATTCATCTTTCCTCGATTCCTCACGTCCTCTCTCCTTGCCTCCTTCTCAAAAGCACCTTGGATCTTCTCCTCAAATGCGTTTTGAGAAGGAGGCAGGAAGAGAGGACACAATGCCATCCTTTGAAAGAGAAGGCTATTACCGTCATCATTATCATCAATTTGTTGCTTAGCAAGTTTTGGTTTTGGGAATCTTCAAAGCGCTAGGAAAAAAGCACAGTGGAGGTGCACAAAGGCCTTATTCGTCTCGACAGCGTTGGCTGTTTAAAGGCTCTGTGTGGGTTGCGTTGAGTTGTCCTATTGAATTGGCAGCCTCCATCCATCAGAATAATGAATTGCCTAAGCTGCTAGATCCAGACGAGTCTTTCCTTCAGCTCCGCTGGGATTCAACCCCGCCGTAAGGAATTCAAACAGCATTTCATTATGTTGGCGGACAGTCCACCAGTTACTGACTGCATACCCAATCTGAAGACATTGCTGCAACATGTGGGGCATTGTTTGTAACATGCTATATGTTGTGAAAGAGATGGATGTCGTGGCATGAAATACATATTTTTCTTATAGCATGCTATAAACCATGCCCCAAATAGTATAGCATGTTACAATACAAACAATTGCCCGAATAATTATAGCATGTTAAAAATGGCGCTGCCATAGCCATCTCTAGGCCTCTGAATGAGAGACTGCATAGCATTGAAAAACTTAAAGGGCATTTCATAAATCCCCTTCAACCCGTTGGGAGTTAGTCTCACAGCACTAAGCCGATACATACCTAACCTCTCGCTCCCCTCGGCCCTTGAGAGCCAATTTGTTATTAGAGGGTCAAGACAGTTTTTTTATGTTTACTCTTCCTGTCCCTATCTGTACCTCTGCATAAACCCCATTTAATGTGCTTCCTTTTTGTTCACCCACTATAGGAGGAAACATAGAATTACATATAGATTATCTATGGCTGCAAATCTAGCAGCTGTGTTCCTCTCCCATCTACATATCTATCTATTCATCCCTCCCTCCTTCCCTTCCTTGATCTTTCCCTCCCTCCAGTGTATCCAAGCAGCATGCGGTCATCCCCAGTCAGGTGTTTGAGCTGGAGGACGGCAGCAGCAGCTACAAGGACTTTGCCATGACCCGGAACAACCGCTTCAGCAGCGTGGGCCAGGCATCCAAGAACATCATCCAGCCGCCTGCCGCTGTGCTGCACTTCTACAATGTCCCGCCCTGCATCACTGAGGACGAGCTGCATAGGGTGGGTGTGGAGGGGAGGGAAGGGGGGAAGGGGTGGCTGTTTAGGCTGGATTGGTGACTGATGTCTTGAGAGGTGGGAGGTGGGGGTAAGGAGAGGTTGAACCCTTTCTATAGTGGAATTAAACATTTTGGATGACCCTGATAATGGGTAGAGAAGACACAAGCAAGTGGGGAGATAGTTCTTAACATTTTAATAAACAGTCATTCAAATCTTTGCATTATGTCAAGTTATTTGGCACCAGAGAGACAATAGCCCAGTGGGCCTCCAAGACCAGGTTTGAATAACACTGGCCTGTAGAAGCCTATTTCTTGTCCAGTGTTGAGATTCATATCATAACATCGCCATCTGGTGGATAATATATACAACACACTGAATTAATCAATGTTGATGCAATAGTTGAACCTTTTCTGTTGTGTGCTTTATGTTTAGTTATGTACAGAGCATGATGTTCCCGGTTTCATCAAGTTCAAAGTCTTTGATGCAAAACGTGAGTGCTCATTTCATTCATTATATTGGACTAAATGGACATTATATAACATGAGTCAATTCAGTAGAGGTACTAGTCATAGACATTCAGCTCTGTTTCTAAATAATGTGTCAGCAACAGCTAGGCACCTAGATTATAAATGTAATTAATAAGGAATAATATAAATAGATTAATATTATTCTACTATGACTGATATGAATAGACCATTATGAATGATTTTCCTATAAATGTTTCTAAATGCTTTCTAAATGCTTTCCCACTCCCTTCTAGCCAGCTCAAAAACTATCTCAGGCTTATTCGAATTTGACAACAAGACACATGCTGTGGAGGTTCTAACAGTCCTCAACCACCACCAGATCAGAATTCCAAGTAAGTACTGTGTCCTGCTCCGGAGAGAATGACATCAGAATGCTTGCTTCAATAACAGAAAAAAAAGAGCGAGAGATGATGAGAGAATGATAGAAACAGAATGGGTCACAAGGCAGTAGGCTGGATTCAAACCTATGCCAACACCACGTGTGCCAGAGACTGCAGCCCAAGAAAACCTCTAGAACACCCATGCCACCTCCTCTGTCTCTTTTAAGTGACATCTTCGAGACATTTAACATGGTTCTGACTGCAACTATCCACCCCAAAAATAAATAATAAGGTTGATGTCCGCCCCCCCCCCCCGCGAAAATCTAATTAGAATAATACACATTTCCCCATCAAAATCCGTCAGTTTCAGCTAGAGAGATATCAGTTTTTTTTGCATTGGATGCATCTCAATCCACCGTGTCCGCCTATGTCGCAATTCCGCATCTGCAGTGAAAGGTGACAGAGCAAGAGCGGTGTTTGTCAGAACATGAGACATCCCAAAAATCTGTCTTCTCACAAAATGTACATGTCAGTGTTTGCACTAGGATGCCCATAGGCCTCACAATACTCGTCTGAAGGTCCCCGGTACCAGTTGAAAAAATGTATGGAAGAGCACATGACTTGGACATACAAGACGAACTGGCACAGAGAGACAGGAAACACAGGGATAAATACGCTGGCACAGAGAGACAGGAAACACAGGGATACATACACTGGCACAGAGAGACAGGAAACACAGGGATAAATACACTGGGGAAAACAAGTGACACCTGGAGGGGGTGGAGACAATAACGAGGACAGGTGAATCAGATCAGGGTGTGACAAGTACTGTATATGGAGACTGTTTAATGCCAAAAAATATGGGGTTAAATACATGTCAAAATAAAAATAAATGTTTCCTGATATTTCTTATTTCTTTCAGATGTAGGAGAGACATTTTAGAAAAAAAACATTATTTTTATATTTTGGGGGGGGACTGTCTGTTGTTCCATGTAGTGAATCTGTTAATAAATGCGTTTGAGAGGGCATTATGGCCCAAAATAGTTTTCATCAAATATATATAGCAATATTTATTTGGGATACTTCAAGGGGTCATAAAATGCTAAATCAATAGCTAAATGATTCTTGGTATGACCTTCTTAAAACGAATACATATAGCTTAGTAGAACCCCCCCCAGTTTAGACAGGGCTTAAACTTTTTAGTGCCAAAAATAAGAGGTTAAATACATATTTTTAAAAAAAAATGTATATATAAACGTTTCCTGATCTCTCTTATATCTCTCAGATATAGGAGAGACATCAGAACAAACATCCTTTTGATATTTTGTTGGGACGATCTGTTGTTCCGTGTAGTGAATCTGTTATTCAATGCGTTTGTATGGTGTAATAGCAGTAAGGCCTCAAAAAACAATTAGACATGAAGGGGTCCTAAAATCATAAATCAAATAGCTAAATGATTCTTGGTATGATAATTCCATATAACTTAGCTTAGTGGGAACCCCCCCCCCCCTTATCAGTTAACAAAACAACTATACTACCTAAGCATAATGTTAATAATCAATAGCTGACTAGCACAGTCTGATTGCATAGAACCCCCCCCCAAAAAAAGTATAAGATAGTTGAAATGTATATGTTAACATTAATTCTGATACTGTAGGCCACATCTAAGGCTGTGTTTAGACACTAATTGGTATTTTGACCAATCACATCAGATTTTTTCACCAGATCTTTTTCAGTGCTCATTTGATTGCCAAAAAGACCAAATAGTGAGAAAACATTTTTGGGGGGGAATTTGGCTGCTCGTCTAAATGCAGCCTAAGTGACTTTCATTGTAAACCGTTTTTTCACTCAGATTTGAACCTTATAGAGGACATCATGTTGGAGGAAGTATCACTAGCCTGTAGCATGGAATAAAGCTAGGTAGTAATGCTAGCTTGTGCATGTCATTAAGAGGTGCTTATCTTCACTCCATGCGACAGGCTGCATTACACTTCTTTTGAGGGGTTTCCCTAATAAAACTCCAACAGTCGTACTGTAGGTTGGTGGAAATTAGGCTGAATAATAAACTGCATTTATCAATCGGACTCCATTATTATGTGAATAAATGCAATAGACTGTCTGGAGGATCTAGCACGATGGTGAATCATTGCATCACCGACTCAGTATGACTATAATGAACGTGTGTCTATCTTGCACCGTTATGCAATTACTAAGAGGCTAGATACAAATAGCTAGTCCTCGCGAGCGATGTTCAAGCATTCATTTATTGAGGCAAGCAGCTCAGGGATGTCAAGTTGGTACCCAAGCATGTGCTATGTGTTTAGTGTAATTAACAACGATCAAATGAAAGGCAAATAGTCAATCAAATAATTACTCTGTAAAACGAGGAATGCATTTACTCAATTCAACTAATACAATGTATTAGTCATGAAATAATTGACACTCAAACATTTACAGTGTACATGAAATACATGATACAGTACAGAATGACACAGAGTAAATGATTATCCCCAATAGGCTAAGACTTAACGTGGTTACACATGTCGTCAGTTCAGAATAATCTCGAAAAGAAAAAAAACTATGTGTGTCTGATACACATACGAGCTTGGTAGCAAGTTCTCAAAGTATGAGCGAATTCTGTCATGTTTTGTCATATATTGTCATGTCTTGTCCCTGTGCTTTCTCTTCTATTCGTTTTCCCCCTGCTGGTCTTATTAGGTTTCTTTCCCTCTCTCTCTATCCCTCTCTCTCTCTATCCCTCTCTCTCTCTATCGTTCCGTTCCTGCTCCCAGCTGTTCCTCATGCTCCTAACGACCTCGTTTACTCTTTCACACCTGTCCCCTATTTTGCCCTCTGATTAAGTCTCTATTTCTCTCTCTGTTTCTGCTTCTGTCCTTGTCGGATCCTTGTTTGCTGTTCGCTGTGTACTTGTTCCGTCCTGTCGTGTTTTTGCCTTCATCAGATGCTGCGTGTGAGCAGGTGTCTCTGTCAGCTACGGCCTGCGCCTACCCGAAGAGACCTGCAGTCTGTGGCCGCTAATCCTGTTATTCCCCTCTACAAACTAGAGGATTTCTGTTATCCCCTTTTGGACATTTCCTGTTAAGGATTCAGGATTTGCTATTTTTCTGTCTGGACTTGAATAAACTCTGTTTCTGTTAAGTCGCTTTTGGGTCCTCACTCACCGGCATAACAGAAGGATCCGACCTAGAATGGACCGAGCGACTACGGATTCTCTCTACTCTGCTGTCGAGTTCCAGGGAGCGATGCTAGGCAGACACGAACAGGAATTGTCTGCTGCTCGACATGCCGTTGAGACCCTGGCCGCCCAAGTCTCCGGCCTCTAGGAGGAGATTCACAATCTCCGACTCGATCCACCGGTTACCTCCTGTGCTTCCGGGTCTCCGGAGCCCAGAATTAATAACCCACCGTGCTACTCTGGGGAGCCCACTGAATGTCGCTCGTTCCTTACCCAGTGTGATATAGTGTTCTCTCTCCAGCCCCACACGTACTCCAGGGGTATTGCTCGTATCGCCTACGTCATATCTCTCCTTACTGGACGGGCTCGGGAGTGGGGCACGGCTATCTGGGAGGCAAGGGCTGAGTGTACTAACCAGTATCAGAACTTTAAGGAGGAGATGATACGGGTTTTTGATCGTTCTGTTTTTGGGAAAGAAGCTTCCTGGTCCCTGTCTTCCCTATGTCAAGGTAATCGGTCCATAACGGATTCCTCTATAGAGTTTCGCACTCTTGCTGCCTCCAGTAACTGGAACGAGCAGGCGTTGCTCACTCGTTTTCTGGAGGGACTCCACGCTAAGGTTAAGGATGAGATTCTCTCCCGGGAGGTTCCATCCAGCGTGGATTCGTTGATTGAACTCGCTATTCGCATAGAACGACGGGTAGATCTTCGTCACCGAGCTCGTGGAAGAGAGCTCGCGTTAACTGTGTTCCCCCTCTCCCCGACACTACCATCTTCCCCCACTGGCTCAGGTGTTGAGCCCATGCAGCTGGGGGGTATTCACATCTCGACTAAGGAGAGGGAACGGAGAATCACCAACCGCCTCTGTCTTTATTGCGGTTCCGCTGGTCATTTTGTCATTTCATGTCCAGTTAAAGGCCAGAGCTCATCAGTAAGCGGAGGGCTACTGGTAAGCGCTACTACTCTGTCCTCTCCGTCAAGTTCCTGTACTACCTTGCCGGTCCATCTACGCTGGACCGGTTCGGCAGCTTCCTGCAGTGCATTAATAGACTCTGGGGCGGAGGGCTGTTTTATGGACGAAGCCTGGGCTCGGGAACATGACATTCCTCTCAGACAGTTAGGGGAGCCCACGGCCATGTTCGCCTTGGATGGTAGTCCTCTCCCCAGTATATTATGTGAAACACTACCTTTAACCCTCACAGTATCTGGTAACCATAGTGAGACCATTTCTTTTTTGATTTTTCGTTCACCTTTTACACCTGTTGTTTTGGGTCATCCCTGGCTAGTGTGTCATAATCCTTCTTTTGATTGGTCTAGTAATTCTATCCTTTCCTGGAACGTTTCTTGTCATGTGAAATGTTTAATGTCTGCTATTCCTCCTGTTTCTTCTGCCCCCTCTTCACAGGAGGAGCCTGGTGATTTGACAGGAGTGCCGGAGGAATATCATGATCTGCGCACGGTCTTCAGTCGGTCCAGAGCCAACTCCCTTCCTCCTCACTGGTCGTATGATTGTTGTACTGATCTCCTCAAGAAGCGTTTTACATCCGCTCCTATCCTTGTTACACCTGACGTCACTAAACAGTTCATTGTCGAGGTAGACGTGTCAGAGGTGGGCGTGGGAGCCATTCTGTCCCAGCGCTCCCATACTGACGATAAGGTCCACCCTTGCGCTTATTTTTCTCATCGCCTGTCGCCATCGGAACGTAACTACGATGTGGCTAACCGCGAACTGCTCGCCATCCGTTTAGCCCTAGGCGAATGGCGACAGTGGTTGGAGGGGGCGACCGTTCCTTTTGTCGTTTGGACTGACCATAAGAACCTTGAGTACATCCGTTCTGCCAAACGACTTAATGCGCGTCAGGCTCATTGGGCGCTGTATTTCGCTCATTTCGAGTTCGTTATTTCTTATCGTCCGGGCACTAAGAACACCAAGCCTGATGCTTTAACCCGTCTCTTCAGTTCTTCTGTAGCCTCTACCGACCCCGAGGGAATTCTCCCTGAGGGGCGTGCTGTCGGGTTGAATGTCTGGGGAATTGAGAGACAGGTAAAGCAAGCACTCACTCACACTCCGTCACCGCGCGCTGGTCCTAGGAACCTTCTTTTCGTTCCCGTTTCTACTCGTCTGGCCGTTCTTCAGTGGGCTCACTCTGCCCAGTTAGCTGGCCACCCCGGCGTTCGGGGTACGCTTGCTTCTATTCGCCAGCGTTTTTGGTGGCCTACTCAGGAGCGTGACACGCGCCGTTTCGTGGCTGCTTGTTCGGACTGCGCGCAGACTAAGTCCGGTAACTCTCTTCCTGCTTCTGCTCCTGCCCTTGCTGTGTCTCAGTCTGTCCCCAGCCACCGCATCTCTCCTGGTCCTGTTCCTGCACTTGCTGTGTCTCAGTCTGTCCACAGCCACCGCCTCTCTCCTGTTCCTGGTCTTAGCCTTGCTGTTTCTCAGTTTGTCCATAGTTGTTACTCTCCTGGCCTGTTTGGTCCTGATTGCTCTAACTCTTACAGTTCTCTACCCGTGTCTCATTTTTATAATAGTAATTGCACTAGATTCCCTCTTCATCGTTTCCCGTTACGGTCCTGAGGAGAGGAGTTGGGTTCTTTCTCGGGACGTGCTGGACCGTTCGTTGATCAATGATTTCCTCCGTTGCCGCCAGGGTTCCTCCTCGAGTGCGCCAGGAGGCGCTCGGTGAGTGGGGGGGTACTGTCATGTTTTGTCATATATTGTCATGTCTTGTCCCTGTGCTTTCTCTTCTATTCGTTTCCCCCTGCTGGTCTTATTAGGTTTCTTTCCCTCTCTCTCTATCCCTCTCTCTCTCTATCCCTCTCTCTCTCTATCGTTCCGTTCCTGCTCGCAGCTGTTCCTCATGCTCCTAACGACCTCGTTTACTCTTTCACACCTGTCCCCTATTTTGCCCTCTGATTAAGTCTCTATTTCTCTCTCTGTTTCTGCTTCTGTCCTTGTCGGATCCTTGTTTGCTGTTCGCTGTGTACTTGTTCCGTCCTGTCGTGTTTTTGCCTTCATCAGATGCTGCGTGTGAGCAGGTGTCTCTGTCAGCTACGGCCTGCGCCTACCCGAAGAGACCTGCAGTCTGTGGCCGCTAATCCTGTTATTCCCCTCTACAAACTAGAGGATTTCTGTTATCCCCTTTTGGACATTTCCTGTTAAGGATTCAGGATTTGCTATTTTTCTGTCTGGACTTGAATAAACTCTGTTTCTGTTAAGTCGCTTTTGGGTCCTCACTCACCGGCATAACAGAATTCACTCCCCTCTTAAACAAATTCAAGCGGGAACGTACCCCAACCTGAATTAACACTTCGTAACACTTTGCTAGTGAAAACAAAAGGTAGGAACAACACACCCAGATTCTTATTTAATCAACTCTAATCAATGTTAATGTTATGACCGTTAAACAGGAATGTGCCTGATAACCCATTAACCCAATATAAAAAATGTTATCTCTTTTTTTTAATTGAACCATTATTTAACAAGGCAAGTCAGTTAAGAACAAGTTCTTACTTACAATGACGGCCTACCCCGGCCAAACCCTAACCCGGACGACGCTGGGCCAATTGTGCGCCGCCCTATTTGACTCCTAATCACAGCCGGTTGTGATACAGCCTGGAATCAAACCAGGGTCTGTAGTGACACCTCTAGCACTGAGATGCAGTGCCTTTATAGACCTCTGCGCCACTCGTGAGCTGTCCAGTTACTTTAAAAATACAGAAAACATCAAATGCAATAAGACATCAAAATGGGCAGCTCTTTATAAGCTCTTGAAACAAACCAAACACTACAATTTAATTCACACAGTAACAGTTGTCACTCCTCTTCTGATATCAGTGACCCCAGGACGTCTGTGGAAACGTTTCATCCTGGAGATTGCCACGGTGAAGGTGTGGCTCTCTCTTGTGAGATGCAAATATACATCCGGACAATGCCAGATAGAATCAACATGCCAGGCTAGCCGCTAGACGCCTCTTCCTCACTGGCCTTCATCGTTCACATTTGTTCACTTTCTCTATTTATCGACTACAATACAAGTTCAATACATTTTTATTTTATTCTTCCCTTGTGTTCCTCCCCTTCACTGCAGTTATTCACCTTCACACTGGCTGACAACACAAACAAAAGCCAATTGACAAAACAAAAATGGAATCCCCCCCCAAACACCTCCATTATGTTCTTTCATTATTTGTTTTTGTGGCAGAGGAGGAACATTGCAGGAGAAAGCTTTGTTTTCTCTAATAATAATGGCTTTCATACAGAGAGCCTCACGCCATAGTCTCTTAGTGGGTGGCAGGCCTAAGTTTCCAGTTAGCTGAAAAAATTCTGAATACAGAATATAAGGAGTAACCCCTTGAGGCAACACAACACACACACAAACACTCACTCCATCATTTGCTCACTCACACATAATATTCAAATACATTTATACTGTCTCTGCACAGCCGCGCACCTACTCACATGCAAGCTGCTGCTACTCTGTTTATATTATATCCTGTTGCCTAGTCACCTTACCCCTATACATATCTACCTCCATCACTCCAGTATCCCTGCACATGTAAATATGATATTGGAACTTACTTTTTAAATATTTCCTGTATATAGTATGCTTCATTGTACTTGTGCATGTGACATTAAAACTTGATTCTTGAAACATGATCCTGACTAGTATACCAGGCATTCAGTTGAAATGTTGATACATAAAGAGACATGACATATTATAAGCATTATTATAAGACATTATAAAGGCTTGTGAATGCTTTTTTTTATTTTTATTATTTCACCTTTATTTAACCAGGTAGGCTAGTTGAGAACAGGTTCTCATTTGCAACTGCGACCTGGCCAAGATAAAGCATAGCAGTGTGAACAGACAACACAGAGTTACACATGGAGTAAACAATTAACAAGTCAATAACACAGAGAAAAAAGGGGAGTCTATATACAATGTGTGCAAAAGGCATGAGGAGGTAGGCGAATAATTACAATATTGCAGATTAACACTGGAGTGATAAATGATCATGTACAGGTATAGATATTGGTGTGCAAAAGAGCAGAAAAGTAAATAAATAAAAACTGTGGGGATGAGGTAGGTGAAAATGGGTGTGCTATTTAATAATAGATTATGTACAGCTGCAGCAATTGGTTAGCTGCTCAGCTAGCTGATGTTTGAAGTTGGTGAGGGAGATAAAAGTCTCCAACTTCAGCGATTTTTGCAAATCGTTCCAGTCACAGGCAGCAGAGTACTGGAACGAAAGGCGGCCGAATGAGGTGTTGGCTTTAGGGATGATCAATGAGATACACCTGCTGGAGCGCGTGCTACGGATGGGTGTTGCCATCGTGACCAGTGAGCTGAGATAAGGCGGAGCTTTGCCTAGCAAAGCTTTGCCTAGCCTTGTAGATGACCTGAAGCCAGTGGGTCTGGCGACGAATATGTAGCGAGGGCCAGCCGACTAGAGCATACAAGTCGCAGTGGTGGGTAGTATAAGGTGCTTTAGTGACGAAACGGATGGCACTGTGATAAACTGCATCCAGTTTGCTGAGTAGAGTGTTGGAAGCAATTTTGTAGATGACGTCGCCGAAGTCGAGGATCGGTAGGATAGTCAGTTTTACTAGGGTAAGCTTGGCAGCGTGAGTGAAGGAGGCTTTGTTGCGGAATAGAAAGCCGATTCTTGATTTGATTTTCGATTGGAGATGTTTGATATGGGTCTGGAAGGAGAGTTTGCAGTCTAGCCAGACACCTAGGTACTTATAGGTGTCCACATATTCAAGGTCGGAGCCATCCAGTGTGGTGATGCTAGTCGGGCATGCGGGTGCAGGCAGCGATCGGTTGAAAAGCATGCATTTGGTTTTACTAGCGTTTAAGAGCAGTTGGAGGCCACGGAAGGAGTGTTGTATGGCATTGAAGCTCGATTGGAGGTTAGATAGCACAGTGTCCAATGACGGGCCGAAAGTGTATACAATGGTGTCGTCTGCGTAGAGGTGGATCAGGGAATCGCCCGCAGCAAGAGCAACATCATTGATATATACAGAGAAAAGAGTCGGCCCGAGAATTGAACCCTGTGGCACCCCCATAGAGACTGCCACAGGACCGGACAACATGCCCTCCAATTTGACACACTGAACTCTGTCTGCAAAGTAATTGGTGAACCAGGCAAGGCAGTCATCCGAAAAACCGAGGCTACTGAGTCTGCCGATAAGAATATGGTGATTGACAGAGTCGAAAGCCTTGGCAAGGTCGATGAAGACGGCTGCACAGTACTGTCTTTTATCGATGGCGGTTAAGATGTCGTTTAGTACCTTGAGTGTGGCTGAGGTGCACCCGTGACCGGCTCGGAAACCGGATTGCATAGCGGAGAAGGTACGGTGGGATTCGAGATAGTCAGTCACCTGTTTGTTGACTTGGCTTTCGAAGACCTTAGATAGGCAGGGCAGGATGGATATAGGTCTGTAACAGTTTGGGTCCAGGGTGTCACCCCCTTTGAAGAGGGGGATGACTGCGGCAGCTTTCCAGTCCTTGGGGATCTCAGATGATATGAAAGAGAGGTTGAACAGGCTGGTAATAGGGGTTGCGACAATGGCGGCGGATAGTTTCAGAAATAGAGGGTCCAGATTGTCAAGCCCAGCTGATTTATACGGGTCCAGGTTTTGCAGCTCTTTCAGAACATCTGCTATCTGGATTTGGGTAAAGGAGAACCTGGAGAGGCTTGGGCGAGGAGCTGCGGGGGGGCCGGGGCTGTTGGCTGAGGTAGGAGTAGCCAGGCGGAAGGCATGGCCAGCCGTTGAGAAATGTTTGTTGAAGTTTTCGATAATCATGGATTTGTCGGTGGTGACCGTAACAAGTAGTAAGCAATGATACCTGCAGGCTACCTCCCCTGTGATCTAGGAAATCTATGGAACAAATGTTGCTACCAAGTGTTTATCAAAGTTAACTCATTGATCATGTCTCTTTTAAAAAACACTCTGTAACACTTAATAAGTTGTCCTTTTATATGGAGTGAATCTTTCAGAGTCTTTCGCTGGCTAACTTACTGCCTCTGCTTCATTAAATATCCCACCAGGGCATTGCTCAAACTGACTCTAGTGTCAGCACATGATTATTTAGAGCAAATGTTCATACACACACACACACACACACACACACACACACACACACACACACACACACACACACACACACACACACACACACACACACACACACACACACACACACACACACACACACACACACACACACACACACACCTCAAAGTAAATGTATAGAGTTAAACATGTGTGCAAGTCATGTATTTTCTACCCTCTCCTCATCCCTTCTTCCTCTTCTGTCTTTCTTTGCAGATGGTTCCAACCCTTACACCCTCAAGCTTTGCTTCTCCACTTCCTCACACCTCTGAGACCTGGTAAACCAAGATGGCCGCCACACTAGTTTGCCATCAACAAGGGGAGAAGCGGATAGGGGAGAAAGGAAGAACACCCAACAAAGGAGAACAAAAGAAACAACGCAAGGGTGGTTAGTCAACACACTTTTTCGGACCTGAGAATGGAAAGGCGGGTGTTAAAAACACTCAAGATCATTTCTCCCCCTCATATGAACTATTTTAATGGATTCTTTTTTTATGTCTTTTTTCCTTTATTTACAAAAACTATTTGAAGGAGCTGCAAGTGGTTGGGCTGACAGTTGTAACTGACAGAGGGAGAGGAAAGCCCAACTATGCATCCTGGCAGGGCTGCTTACTCTGCACTACAATTGATTTGACATTTCCTGTGCTGACTTGACGAGGGCCGAATTTGACTTCTGTCTTTTTATTGTGTGACCTATTTTAGTGGTCAAAAGACAGTGGCCTACGTTACGTTTTAATTCCTAAGCTGATGTCGATGGCCAGTGGCCAGTTTTACAACTTTCAGACGATTCCCAAAGTTGGACCATGAGAACTGTATACCCAGTTTTTCCCCTATATTAGATTCTTCCTTAGGCGGGATGCAAAAGCCCTCGAAGCAACATCTAGGGCAGCTGGGATAAAAATTACAAATTGAAGCCAATGGAGGGCAAATCATTTTAGGCGGTGGAGGGCTGCTCTAGCTAGGGGAAACACTGGTGGAAACTAGTGGAAATGTGCGTGCCTAACTGCAATATAAGAGATTACTCAGTGTTTGTAAATGAACAACCAGTCCATATTATAGTGTACATATATATGTATAGCAGTTGAGTGGGTGTCCGGGTGCTATGTTAATAAGAGCAGTTCCTCATGGAAAAAACACAATTTTACATGTGAATTGTTCCAAGAAAACACATGTGAAATCATATGATTTTCCACATGTGAAATCATGTGTTTTTTCTGTGTTTCTACATTTTCTCTGTCGATGGTCCTCTTCTTTGGAGGACCATTTGAATTCAAACTAAAATGAACACTTGAGACTTGTGTCAGAAGTCGGTGTCAGCTTACACTCTGATGGTCAACAGCAACCCGCCATGTCGGTCCCTGGATCTAGGGTTGGGAAACACTGAATCAGAGGGGTGAAATACTCAGCCACTACGACACGTCTGTCTTCTCTCAAGACAACATTTTTTGAAGAGGACATTTGCTTTTCCCAAACTGTGTTTCAAGAATTCCAAACACTGAAGGTCCATGCGGGTTGTATGTATTTAGTGTTCCCAGTTATACTGTGTCTCCATGTTTGTACTTGGCACACCACGACCACGTCTGAAGAATTCACTGTGAGCATGTGCAGAAATTAAAACATTTGCCAGTCGATACACAAGAAGGTCATTTTATTCCCATTCCAATAGGTGCTTATCCATTTAGAATACTATTATATACCCAGTTCCGGTAACACTTTGCAATAAGGTTACCTTTAAGGGGTTATAGTTTATTTAATATTGAATTAAACTTTTATAGAAAATTCTATCACTACTAAATGCCATTTGAACAATGAGAACAGTGAGTCTTTTTGAGATTTCTGTTGCTTTGTCATGTTTCATCATACAGAGAGTGAAATTCATCAGTTTAGCAAGGTCAAGGTAGGACTGTCAGTTCCTCATTAGAATTTGGTGTCCTGACGTCTGGGTCACAGGGTTATGGGAAACACTTTTACACTTCAGACTGCTTTAAGTTATGTGTAAGCAATTAAGCAGGCAAATCATATTATGATTACAAGCAAAAATTATTTTAGGATATAGTCGTCGTCCATATTGGTCGCATCTTGGCATCCGGCTGGTCCTCACAGTGAAAAGGTTTGCAAAGCATCTTGCTTGAAAAAGCAATTGCCAAACTATCTGTCTATATACCGTACATTCGGAAAGTATTCAAATACCTTGACTTTTTACACATTTTGATAACGTTACAGCCTTATTCTAAAATTGATTAAATATTTTTTCCCTCATCAATCTACACACAAAACAGGTTTTTAGAAATCTATTAAAAATAGAAAACTGAAATATCACATTTACATAAGTATTCAGACCCTTTACTCAGTACTTTATTGAAGCACCTTTGTCAGTGATTACAGCCTCGAGTCTTCTTGGGTATGACGCTACAAGCTTAAAACACCTGTATTTGGGGTGTTTCTCCCATTATTTTCTGCAGATCCTCTCAATCTCTGTCAGGTTGGATGGGGAGCATCGCTGCACAACTATTTTCAGGTCTCTCCAGAGATGTTCGATCGGGTTCAAGTCCGGGCTCTTGCTGGGCCACTCAAGAACATTCAGAGACTAGTCCCGAAGCCACTCATGTGTTGTCTTGGCTGTCTGCTTAGGGTTGTTGTCCTGTTGGAAGGCGAACCTTTGCCCCAGTCTGAGGTCCTGAGCGCTCTGGAGCAGGTTCTCATCAAGCATCTCACTGTACTTTGCTCCGTTCATCTTTCCCTCGATCCTGACTACGGTAGTCTCCCAGTCCCTGCCGCTGAAAAACATCCCGGTTCCAGGTTTCAGGTTTCCTCCAGACATTGGCTTGGCAGATTCAGGCTTGGCATTCAGGACAAAGAGTTCAATCTTGTTTTCATCAGACCAGATAACCTGGTTTCTCATGGATCTGAGAGTCATTAAGGTGCCTTTTGGCAAACTCCAAGCGAACTGTCATGTGCCTTTTACTGAGGAGTGGCTTCTCTTCTGGCCACTCTGCCATAAAGGCCTGATTGGTGGAGTGCTGCAGATGGTGGTCCTTCTGGAATGTTCTCCCATCTCCACAGAGGAACTCTGGAGTTCTGTCAGAGTGACCGTCGGGTTCTTGGTCAACTCCCTGACCAAGGACCTTCTCCCCGATTGCTCAGCTCTAGGGCTTGGTGGTTCCAAACTTCTTCCATTTAAGAATGATGGAGTCCACTGTGTTCTTGGCGTCCTTCAATGCTGTAGAGGTTTTTTGGTACGCTTCCCCAGATCTGTGCCTTGACACACACCTGCCTTGGAGCTCTACAGACATTCCTTCGACCTCGTGGCTTGGTTTTTGCTCTGACATATACTGTCAACTGTGGGACCTTATATAGACAGGTGCGTGCCTTTCCAAATCATGTCCAATCAATTGAATTTACCACAGGTGGGCTCCAATCAAGTTGTAGAAACATCTCAAGGAGGTTCAAAGGAAACTGGATGCACCTGAGCTCAATTTGGAGTCTCATAACAAAGGGTCTGAATACTTATGTAAATAAGGTATGCCTGTTTTTTATTTTGATTACATTTGCAAAAATAAAAT
This sequence comes from Oncorhynchus gorbuscha, assembly GCF_021184085.1. Classification (NCBI taxonomy): domain Eukaryota; kingdom Metazoa; phylum Chordata; class Actinopteri; order Salmoniformes; family Salmonidae; genus Oncorhynchus; species Oncorhynchus gorbuscha. The sequence continues at coordinate 20,756,663 of NC_060198.1, forward strand.
TTAAAAAACGGGCTTTGTCATTATGGGGTATTGTGTGTAGATTGAAACATTTCTGTAATCGATTTAGAGTAAGTCTATAACGTAACACAATTTTGAATAATGGAAGGGGTCTGAATATTTTCTGTACGCTGTAGCTCTGAGTTACATTATCCAGAACAGTGATTTCCAGACATTTCCTTGAGTTCCCCCAGTTCCATGTATTTGATCTATTCCTGTACGAGCATACCTGATTCAACTGATCAACTAATTATAACGCTCGTCGTGGGAATGAGGTGAGGACCAAAGCGCAGCGTGGTAAGTGTTCATCATTATATTTATTAAACAGAGAACACTAAACAAAATAACAAAGGAGAATGAAACGAAACAGTTCTGTAAGGTGACATACACATAACAGAAAACAATCACCCACACCACACAGGTGGGAAAAGGCTACCTAAGTATGATCCTCAATCAGAGACAACGAACGACACCTGCCTCTGATTGAGAACCATACCAGGCCAAACACAAAACCACAACATAGAAAAAAGAACATAGACTACCCATTTAACTCACACCCTGATCATACTAAAACAAAGACATAACAAAAGAACTAAGGTCAGAACGTGACAGTACCCCCCCCCCCCCCAAGGTGCAGACTCCGGCCACAAATCCTGTACCTATAGGGGAGGGTCAGGGTGGGCGGCTGTCCGCGGTGGCGGCTCTGGGGCTTTGGCGTGGAACGTGGACCCCACTCCATCATAGTCTCGGCCCACTTACGTGGCTCCTTGGGAGCGACGACCCTCGCCGCCGACCTCGGACTGTGGAGGGCCCCGATTGGACGGGAGATTCCGGCAGCACCTGACAGGCGGGAGACTCCGGCGGTGCCGGAGTGAAGGGTGATTCCGTCTGCACCGGAGTGAAGGGTGATTCCAGCAGCTCCTGACTGACAGGCGGCTCTGGCAGCTCCTGACTGACGGGCGGCTCTGGCAGCTCCTGACTAACGGACGGCTCTGGCAGCTCCTGGCAGACGGGCGGCTCTGGCAGCTCCTGACGGACGGACGGCTCTGGCAGCTCCTGACTGACGGACGCCTCTGGCAGCTCCTGACAGACGGGCGGCTCTGGCAGCTCAGGACAGATGGGTGGCTCTGGCATTTCAGGACAGACAGGCAGCTCTGGCAGCTCAGGACAGATGGGAGACTCTGGCAGCGCTGGACAGGAGGGAGACCCTGGCAGGGCTGGACAGGCGGGAGCACCTGGAGGAAGGAGATGGAGAGACAGCCTGGTGCGTGGGGCTGCCACAGGAGGCCTGGTGCGTGGAGGAGGCACCCGGATAGACGGGACCGTGGAGGCGCACTGGAAGTCTCGAGCACCGAGCCTGCACAACCTTACCTGGCTGGACACTCCCCGTAGCCAGGCCAGTGTGGCGAGGTGGAACAGACCATACTGGGCTGTGCTGGAGAACCGGGGACACCGTGCGCAGGGCTGCTGCCATGTACCCCGGGCCGAGGAGACGCACTGAAGACCAGATGTGCTGAGCCGGCTTCATGGCACCTTGATGCCCACTCTAGCCCGGCCGATACGAGGCGCTGCGATGTAACACATCAGGCTATGCCTCTGCACCGGGAACACCGTGCGCCTCACGGCATAACACGGTGCCTGCCCGGTCCACCTCTCTCCCCCAAGATTTTTTGGGGGCTGCCTATCGTCCCAGCTGTGCTGCCGTGCTGCCTACTCATACCACCACCGCTCAGCTTTCTCTGCCTCCAGCTCTGCCTTGGGGCAACGATATTCCACAGCCTGTGCCCAGGGTCCTTCTCCGTCCAGAATCTCCTCCCATGTCCATGAGTCCAGAGATTTCTGCTGCTGCCCGATACCACGCTGCTTGGTCCTTGGTTGATGGGTGATTCTGTACTAACGGAATCCTCAACCTCTGGGTGAGTCCACTATCTATAAAGTTCCCAGCTGCGCCTGAATCGACTAGCACCTTATGCTGGAGAGAATGAGAACATTTGGGGAAACAAATTAATAAAAACATGTGACCAACAGGAAGCTCTGGGTGAGTGTGGTGCTGACTCACATGGGGTGACCGAGAAGTGTTCCACCCCGCACTAAATAAAAACGTGATTATTGTAACGATCGTCGTCCTCGTCTGAGGAGGAGTAGGAGAGATCGGACCAATGCGCAGCGTGGTGCATTTGAATGAGAATGAATACAAAATACAAAAAGAACAAGAGAATCAAAATGAAAACCGAAACAGTCCCGAATGGTGCAATCACTGAAACGGAAAATATTCACCCACAAAACACAGGACCCCTGCAGCACCATAGTACTATGGAGTCAGCAGGAGCAGCGACCACCCTTCTTCCATCGATGGAGGAGCGTGTCCTTCATCATACGTCCATCCTCCATCGCATCGGATCGGCGATGGATCAGATGATGGAGAGGATGGACCGATAGGAGAGGAGTAGTCTCCCTACTTCCCCTCCAACTCCCCCACCTACAACGCTACAACCAAGGTCCGGAACTCCAGCGTGAAGTCCTGTGCGCTCCTCGTCTCCTGCCTGAGATGGAACAATCTCTCACCAGCCGCTCGGCCCTCCGGAGGGTGGTCGAACACGGCCCGTAAGCGGCATGTGAACTCCAGGTAGTGGCCCCTCGCCGAGTCGGGCCCGTTCCAAATGGTATTGGCCCACTCCAGGGCTGTACCCGTCAAGCAAGAGACGAGGACGCTCACACTCTCCTCGTCCGAGGGAGTTGGCCGAACGGTGGCCAGGTAAAGCTTGAGTTGGAGCAAGAATCCCTGGCACCCCGCCGCCGCTCCATCGTACTCCCTCGGAGGCGCAAGACAAAGTGCGCTGGTTCCGGATACTGCTGGAGGAGGTTGTAGCGTTGTAGGTGGGGGAGTTGGAGGGGAAGTAGGGAGACTACTCCTCTCCCATTGGTCCATCCTCTCCATCATCTGATCCATCGCCGATCCGATGCGATGGAGGATGGACGTATGATGAAGGACACGCTCCTCCATCGATGGAAGAAGGGTGGTCGCTGCTCCTGCTGACTCCATAGTACTATGGTGCTGCAGGGGTCCTGTGTTTTGTGGGTGAATATTTTCCGTTTCAGTGATTGCACCATTCGGGACTGTTTCGGTTTTCATTTTGATTCTCTTGTTCTTTTTGTATTTTGTATTCATTCTCATTCAAATACATTATGGATACGTACCACGCTGCGCATTGGTCCGATCTCTCCTACTCCTCCTCAGACGAGGACGACGATCGTTACAATAATCACGTTTTTATTTAGTTGAATCAGGGATGCTAGTACTGGAATAGATCCAATATGTGGAATAGTGGCGGGTCCTCAAGCAGAGGTTTGTTAAGCACTGAGGCTGGTACTTTGGGAGAGGTTTGTGAAAAAATGATCTAGAGACCATCCATCTGTATCTCTGCTCTGTATTCAACTATAACCACGGGGACCCATGGTAGTGGCTCCTGCCCGGCTGCCCCTCTGGTCTTGGGATCTTGAGGAGATGTACGGGGAGTAAACACAGCTGTGTCCCGAAAAGACCAAACCCACTCTGCATGTGCTTCAGTGATGCATGAAAAGCAACCTTCTGGCCTCCCTTATTTCCCTCTCTTCTCTTTTTCACACTTCCCTGGCTGTAGCAATCCCTGTTTTTCTCACCAGGGTCATATTCACTAGGCACAAATGGAAGCCATCAGACTGAAATCCGATGCAACATATTTAGCTATATTTTGCACTAATGTATATGACCCAACTGTGGGAGCCTGAGATTGGAAGATCTGTCTCTAAATGAACCTCAACCAAATATTGTTGTTGACAGCACTAGGTCTTTGTACATTTCTAAAATTATAAAGGCCTAGTGCCAAAAATGTGTTTTTTTACACTTGCCCTGGCACTAGGAAGTTAGCAGCAGTCATGGGGAGCAGGTCGATTCGCATTCCAGTGCTGGTTTTTGAGTTATATCCTGGGCTCCCCCCACGGCGTTGAGAGAGTAGCCTAGCTAGCCTATAGTGTGAGTAACCCAAATGGGCTACTAATGTGGCGTGACTTCGTAGGCTATGCTTGACCCCTTTGAAATTTAAAGATGTATTCAATGTACACATAGAGAGCAGAGACAAGATGAGGAGTGAGAATAATTACTCTTCTTATTTTTTATTTTACCTTTATTTAACCAGGTAGACCAGTTGAGAACAAGAACAAAATATCAAGTAATCAGAAAACCAAGACAGCTAGTCCGGGAAAGATTTATCAGGAAATATTCACAAGCATGTGTTTGCGGGAAAAATAAGCTGACGTTCTCATTTACAACTGCAACCTGGCCAAGATAAAGCAAAGCAGAGTTGGGATGGGATAAAGTGCAGTCAATAACACAATAGAAAATCTGTATACAGTGTGTGCAAATTAAGTAAGGAGGTAAGGCAAAAAAATAGGCGGGCGGGCGGGTGTGGGCAGTGATAGGTTGAAGAGCATGCATTTAGTTTGACCAGCATTTAAGAGCAGTTGGAGGCCACGGAAGGAGTGTTGTAATGACATCGAAGCTCGTTTGGAGGTTTGTTAACACAGTGTCCAAAGAAGGGCCAGATGTATACAGTGTGGTGTTGTCTGCATAGAGGTGGATCAAAGAATCACCCTCAGCAAGAGCGACATCATTGATATATACAGAGAAAAGAGTCAGCCCGAGAATTTAACCCTGTGGCACCCACATAGAGACTGCCAGAGGTCCGGACAACAGGCCCTCCAATTTGAAGAACAAATTCTTATTTTCAATGACAGCCTAGGAACAGTGGGTTAACTGCCTATTCAGGGGCAGAATGACAGATTTGTACCTTGTCAGCTCAGGGATTCGAACTTGCAAACATTTCAGTTACTAGTCCAACACTCTAACCACTAGGCTACCCTGCCACCTCTATCTGAAAGTTCAGTGATTTATTCAGAAGTTCTCTTGAGCCATCAGAGAGAGAGGGGAGAGAGAGAGAGAGAGAGCGAGGGAGATTGTGGCTTTCAGTCACCCGTATCATAGAAACTCTCCTCTGTAGAACTCTGTGGCTTACTTTTTTCAGAGTTGATTTTCTCCCTCAGGACCTCACTGGAGTATCAAAATCTCACTACACACAATGCAGATGAAGAAAACCATCAACTCTCTTTCCCTCTGTTTACCTGTGGCACCTTACTCCTAATATACAATCACAATGAGTTCCTGAAACCATCAGGTTATTACTTCAGAAAACTTTTGGTGAATATTAATTGTTGATGGTGTGTGTGTAACCCTTAAAGGGGCATTTTACTCCAAATAAAAATATATATACAGTACCAGTCAAAAGTTTGGACACACCTACTCATTCCAAGGTTTTTCTTTATTTTCACTATTTTCTACATTGTCGAATACTAGTGAAGATATCAAAACTATGAAATAACACATATGGAATCAAAAAAAAGTGTTAAATAAATCAAAATATATTTTATATTTGAGATTCTTCAAAGTAGCCATTTGCCTTGATGACAGCTTTGCACACTCTTGGCATTCTCCAGCTTCATGAGGAATGCTTTTCCAACAGTCCTGAAGGAGTTCCCACATAAATGCTGAGCATTTGTTGTCAGCTTTTCCTTCACTCTGCGGTCTAACTTATCCCAAACCATCTCACTTGGGTTGAGGTCAGATGATTTTGGAGGCCAGGTCATCTGATGCAGCACTCCATCCCCCTCATTGGCAAATAGCCCTTACACAACCTGGAAGTGTATTTTGGGTCATTGTCCTGTTGAAAAACAAATGATAGTCCCACTAAACGCAAACCAGATGGGATGGCGTATTGCTGCAGAATGCTGTGGTAGCCATGCTGATAAAGTGTGCCTTGAATTCAAAATAAATCAGAGATAGTGTCACCAGCAAAGCACCCCAACACCATCACACCTCCTCCTCCATGATTCACAGTTGGAACCAACAACAACAACATGGTCCACCCACACAGATAGTGTGGTGAGGAAGGCGCAAGCTTCAGGAGGCTGAAGAAATTTGTCTTGGCACCTAAAACCCTCACAAAATGTCCACAATTGAGTGCATCTTGTCACCGCCTGGTACGGAAACTGCACCTCCCGCAACAGCAGGGCTCTCCAGAGGGTGGTGCGGTCTGCACAACACATCACTGGGGATAAACTACCTGCCCTCCAGGACACCTACATCACCCAATGTCACAGGAAGGCCAAAAAGATTATCAAGGACAACAACCACCCAAGCCACTGCCTGTTCACCCCGCTATCATCCATTATAGGTGCATCAAAGCTGGGACCGAAAGACTGAAACACAGCTTCTATCTCAAGACCATCAGACTGTTAAACTTGCACATAAGAGGCTGCTGCCTATATACATAGACTTGAAATCACTGGCCACTTTAATAAATGGAACACTAGTCACTTCAATAATGTTTATATATTTTGCATTACTCATCTCATATGTATATACTGTATTCTATTCTACTGTATCTTAGTCTATGCTGCTCTGACATTACTCATCCATATATTTATGCATTCTAAAATCAATTCCTTTTGTTAGATTTGTGTTACTTGTTAGATATTACTGCACTTTCGGAGCTAGAAAGACAAGTATCGCTACACCTGCAATAACATCTGCTAAACACATGTATATGACCAATAAAAGGTGATTTGGTTTGATTTGACGTGTGGAGATCATCCGTTCACCTACTCTGCGTCTCACAAAGATAAGGCGGTTGGTACCAAAAATCTCAAACTTGGGCTCACCAGAGCAAAGGACAGATTTCCACCGGTCTAATGTCCATTAGTCGTGTCACTTGGCCCAAGCAAGTCTCTTCTTATTATTGCTGTCCTTTAGTAGTGGTTTCTTTGCAGCAATTCGACCGTGAAGGCCTGATTCACGTAGTCTCCTCTGAACAGTTAATGTTGAGATGTGTCTGTTACTTGAACTCTGTGAAGCATTTATTTGAGCTGCAATCTGAGATGAAGTTAACTCTAATTAATTTATCCTCTGCAGCAGAGGTAAATCTGGGTCTTCCTTTCCTGTGGAGGTTCTCAGGAGAGCTAGTTTCAAGAGCTTGATGGTTTTTGCGACTGCACTTGAAGAAACTTTCAAAGTTCTTGAAATTGTCCTGGATTGACTGACCATGTCTTAAAGAAATGATGGACTGTTGTTTCTCTTTGCTTATTTGAGCTGTTCTTGAACTTGGTCTTTTACCATATAGGGCTATCTTCTGAATACCACTCATACTTTGTCAGAACACAACTGATTGGCTCAAACATATTAACAAGGAAAGAAATTCCACAAATTAACTTTTATCAAGGCACACCTGTTAATTGACTACCTCATGAAGCTGCTTGAGAAAATGCCAAGAGTGTGCAAAGCTGTCATCAAGGCAAAGGGTGGATACTTCGAAGAATCTCAAATTTAAATAGAAACACTTTTTTGGTTATCACATCATGTGTTATTAGTTTGGATGTCTTCACTATTATTCTGCAATGTAGGAAATAGTAAAAAAATAAAAAACCCTCAAATGAGTAGGTGTGTCCAAACTTTTGACTGGTACTGTATATTTTTCATTAGTACACTTTTGATACAGTCCAACATGTCAATCGTTCAAGTTTTTAAGATATGACTTTCATCCTACTGGACCCAGTTTTTTTAAACATTTAATCCATACCAAAATAATTGTGTGTTGTCTAAATCCTGATCCCCCAATAAATTAACTTCCCCCGATATTTTGGACACAGAAATAAAAATATTTTGTCCACGTCATGAGATTATACGACAGCCAAGCCAACACCTTACACCAAGCGGTCCAAACCTGAAAGAGGTTGCAAGGTTTTGGGTTAAGGTTGTTACATTACCCCCATTCTTTCGGGAGCGTGTGTTCATACGCTCCTCTATAACAAGTTCCTCATGTGTACATGCCTCTCTGCAGGGAAACTCAGGTCGCTGGCGTAAAAGGTAAACACCCTATGTTTTGCGCCGACAGGGTTAACCCACTTGGTGGGGATTGTAAACGTGGATCATATAGCAAGGATCGCTACGATATCTAGAACATATAAAGACATTCTCAACCTTACCTTAAACATGGATTCTTCTTATTTTACACCCTATTGGCTTCTGCTAGTTTTTGTCAGCCCTTTGAACAGTCAGCTTAATCTTCACTGGCCGGAGGCAAAAACGCACCTGTGTCGTGACGTGACTATCTTTAATGCGATGACTTCTATTTATCAAATAATGACCTACAACGTTTAATTATTACTCGATTACATTAACCATGTAACAATTAACTCATTTGGAATTTGGGGCACCACTGGAAGAGTTGTTTACAGAGTTACTATCTCCTGACTTAAACTCTAAAGATGATCTAAATATCTCTTACATCAATAACAGTCCATTATTAATTATTATCTCATCTGTTTGATTCTGAACTTCGCATAATTGTTGGGTATCTGCATGAACCCTAACCTAAGTGATGAAGTGATGAAGGCCAGCCTTCTGGAGTCGCCTCTTCACTGTTGACGTTGAGACTGGTGTTTTGCGGGTACGATTTAATAAAGTTGCATGTTGAGGACCTGTGATGTGTCTGTTTCTCAAACTAGACACTCTAATGTATTTGTCATGTTGCTGAGTTGTGCACCAGGGCCTCCCATTTCTCTATCTATTCTTGTTAGAGCCAGTTTGCGCTGTTCTGTGAAGGGAGTAGTACACAGCGTTGTACAAGATCTTCAGTTTCTTGGCAATTTCTCGCATGGAATAGCCTTCATTTCTCAGACCAAAAATAGACTAACGAGATTCCGAAGAAAGGTATTTTCTTCTGGCAATTTTGAGCCTGGAATCCAACCCACAAATGCTAATGCTCCAGATACTCAACTAGTCTAAAGAAAGCCCGTTTTATTGCTTCTTTAATCAGAAGAACAGTTTTCAGCTGTGCTAACATAATTACAAAAGGGTTTTCTAATGATCAATTGGCCTTTTAAAATGATAAACTTGGATTTTATTTTTTTAATTTTTATTTCACCTTTATTTAAACAGGTAGGCTAGTTGAGAACAAGTTCTCATTTGCAACTGTGACCTGGCCAATATAAAGCGTAGCAATTCGACACATACAACAACACAGAGTTACACATGGAATAAACAAAACATACAATCAATAATACAGTAGAACAAAAGAAAACAAAAAGTCTATATACAGTGAGTGCAAATGAGGTAAGTTAAGGAAATAAATAGGCCATGGGGGCGAAGTAATTACAATATAGCAATTAAACACTGGAATGGTAGATTGGCAGAAGATGAATGTGCAGGTAGAGATACTTGGTGTGCAAAGGAGCAAAATAAATAAATAAATACCAGTATGGGGATGAGGTTGTTATGCAGGTGAATGAGGACCCAAAAGTGACTTGGCGAAAACAGAGTCTTTAATCCAGTAAAGTAAATAATCAATCATAAAGCACAATTCCACTCGTAATGACGAGAACAGACTGGAGACTCGATCATGAACTGCAGGTTGCCTCGGGAAGGCACTTGACCGTAGCAGACTCAGACACCTGCTCACCACGCAGCATCTGAGGGAAACACGACACGACAGGGCGATACAAAGACACAGCACGGTGAACAATATACAAGGATCCGACCGGGCAGAAACGGAAAACAAGGGGAGAAATAGGGACTCTAATCAGGGGAAAAGATAGGGAACAGGTGTGGGAAGACTAAATGATTGATTAGGGGAATAGGAACAGCTGGGAGCAGGAACGGAACGATAGAGAGAAGAGAGAGAGGAAGGGAGAGAGAAAAAGGGGAACGAACCTAAAAAGACCAGCAGGGGGAAAACGAACAGAAGGAAAAGCAAAATGACAAGACAATATAAGACAAAACATGACAGTACCCCCCACTCACCGGCGCCTCCTGGCGCACTCGAGAGGAATCCTGGCGGCAACGGAGGAAATCATCAATAAGTGAACGGTCCAGCACGTCCCGAGACGGAACCCAACTCCTCTCCTCAGGACCGTAACCCTCCCAATCCACTAAGTATTGGTGACCCCGTCCCCGAGAACGCATGTCCATGATCCTACGTACCTTGTAAATAGGTGCGCTCTCGACAAGGACGGGAGGGGGAGGGAAGACGAACGGGGGTGCGAAGAAAGGGCTTGACACAGGAGACATGGAAGACAGGATGGACGCGACGAAGATGTCGCGGAAGAAGCAGTCGCACAGCGACAGGATTGACGACCTGGGAGACACGGAACGGACCAATGAACCGCGGAGTCAACTTACGAGAAGCTGTCGTAAGAGGAAGGTTGCGAGTGGAAAGCCACACTCTCTGGCCGCAACAATACCTTGGACTCTTAATCCTACGTTTATTGGCGGCTCTCACAGTCTGTGCCCTGTAACGGCAAAGTGCAGACCTCACCCTCCTCCAGGTGCGCTCACAACGTTGGACAAACGCTTGAGCGGAGGGAACGCTGGACTCGGCAAGCTGGGATGAGAACAGAGGAGGCTGGTAACCCAGACTACTCTGAAACGGAGATAACCCGGTAGCAGACGAAGGAAGCGAGTTGTGAGCGTATTCTGCCCAGGGGAGCTGTTCTGCCCAAGACGCAGGGTTTCTGAAAGAAAGGCTGCGTAGTATGCGACCAATCGTCTGATTGGCCCTCTCTGCTTGACCGTTAGACTGGGGATGAAACCCGGAAGAGAGACTGACGGACGCACCAATCAAACGACAGAACTCCCTCCAAAACTGTGACGTGAATTGCGGGCCTCTGTCTGAAACGGCGTCTAACGGGAGTCCATGAATTCTGAACACATTCTCGATGATGATTTGTGCCGTCTCCTTAGCGGAAGGAAGTTTAGCGAGGGGAATGAAATGTGCCGCCTTAGAGAACCTATCGACAACCGTAAGAATCACAGTCTTCCCCGCAGACAAAGGCAGACCGGTAATGAAGTCTAGGGCGATGTGAGACTATGGTCGAGAAGGAATGGGGAGCGGTCTGAGACGACCGGCAGGAGGAGAGTTACCTGACTTAGTCTGCGCGCAGTCCGAACAAGCAGCCACGAAACGGCGCGTGTCACGCTCCTGAGTCGGCCACCAAAAGCGCTGGCGAATAGACGCAAGAGTGCCTCGAACACCGGGATGACCAGCTAACTTGGCAGAGTGAGCCCACTGAAGAACAGCCAGACGAGTGGAAACAGGAACGAAAAGAAGGTTACTAGGACAAGCGCGCGGCGACGCAGTGTGCGTGAGTGCTTGCTTAACCTGTCTTTCAATTCCCCAGACTGTCAACCCGACAACACGCCCATAAGGAAGAATCCCCTCGGGATCAGTAGAAGCCACAGAAGAACTAAAAAGACGGGATAAGGCATCAGGCTTGGTGTTCTTGCTACCCGGACGGTAAGAAATCACAAACTCGAAACGAGCGAAAAACAACGCCCAACGAGCTTGACGAGCATTAAGTCGTTTGGCAGAACAGATGTACTCAAGGTTCTTATGGTCAGTCCAAACGACAAAAGGAACGGTCGCCCCCTCCAACCACTGTCGCCATTCGCCTAGGGCTAAGCGGATGGCGAGCAGTTCGCGGTTACCCACATCATAGTTGCGTTCAGATGGCGACAGGCGATGAGAAAAATAAGCGCAAGGATGAACCTTATCGTCAGACTGGAAGCGCTGGGATAGAATGGCTCCCACGCCTACCTCTGAAGCGTCAACCTCGACAATGAATTGTCTAGTGACGTCAGGAGTAACGAGGATAGGAGCGGACGTAAAACGTTCTTTTAGAAGATCAAAAGCTCCCTGGGCGGAACCGGACCACTTAAAACACGTCTTGACAGAAGTAAGAGCTGTGAGAGGGGCAGCAACTTGACCGAAATTACGAATGAAACGCCGATAGAAATTAGCGAAACCTAGAAAGCGCTGCAACTCGACACGTGACCTTGGAACGGGCCAATCACTGACAGCTTGGACCTTAGCGGAATCCATCTGAATGCCTTCAGCGGAAATAACGGAACCGAGAAAAGTAACGGAGGAGACATGAAAAGAGCACTTCTCAGCCTTCACGTAGAGACAATTCTCTAAAAGGCGCTGTAGAACACGTCGAACGTGCTGAACATGAATCTCGAGTGACGGTGAAAAAATCAGGATATCGTCAAGATAGACAAAAACAAAGATGTTCAGCATGTCTCTCAGAACATCATTAACTAATGCCTGAAAAACAGCTGGCGCATTGGCGAGACCAAATGGCAGAACCCGGTACTCAAAATGCCCTAACGGAGTGTTAAACGCCGTTTTCCACTCGTCCCCCTCTCTGATGCGCACGAGATGGTAAGCGTTACGAAGGTCCAACTTAGTAAAGCACCTGGCTCCCTGCAGAATCTCGAAGGCTGATGACATAAGGGGAAGCGGATAACGATTCTTAACCGTTATGTCATTCAGCCCTCGATAATCCACGCAGGGGCGCAGAGTACCGTCCTTCTTCTTAACAAAAAAAAACCCCGCCCCGGCCGGAGAGGAAGAAGGCACTATGGTACCGGCGTCAAGAGACACAGACAAATAATCCTCGAGAGCCTTACGTTCGGGAGCCGACAGAGAGTATAGTCTACCCCGAGGAGGAGTGGTCCCCGGAAGGAGATCAATACTACAATCATACGACCGGTGAGGAGGAAGGGAGTTGGCTCGGGACCGACTGAAGACCGTGCGCAGATCATGATATTCCTCCGGCACTCCTGTCAAATCGCCAGGTTCCTCCTGAGAAGTAGGGACAGAAGAAACGGGAGGGATGGCAGACATTAAACACTTCACATGACAAGAAACGTTCCAGGATAGGATAGAATTACTAGACCAATTAATAGAAGGATTATGACATACTAGCCAGGGATGACCCAAAACAACAGGTGTAAAAGGTGAACGAAAATTCAAAAAAGAAATAGTCTCACTGTGGTTACCAGATACTGTGAGGGTTAAAGGTAGTGTCTCAAATCTGATACTGGGAAGATGACTACCATCTAAGGCGAACATGGGTGTAGGCTTGTCTAACTCTCTGAAAGGAATGTCATGTTTCCGAGCCCATGCTTCGTCCATGAAACAACCCTCAGCCCCAGAGTCTATCAAGGCACTGCATGTAGCACCCGAACCGGTCCAGCGTAGATGGACCGACAAAGTAGTACAGGATCTAGATGGAGAGACCTGAGTAGTAGCGCTCACCAGTAGCCCTCCGCTTACTGATGAGCTCTGGCTTTTACTGGACATGAATTAACAAAATGTCCAGCAAGTCCGCAATAGAGGCACAGGCGGTTGGTGATCCTCCATTCCCTCTCCTTAGTCGAGATGCGAATACCTCCCAGCTGCATGGGCTCAGTCTCTGAGCCAGAGGAGGGAGATGGTTGCGATGCGGAGCAGGGAAACACCGTTGACGCGAGCTCTCTTCCACGAGCCTGGTGACGAAGATCTACCCGTCGTTCTATGCGGATGGCGAGAGCAATCAAAGAGTCCACACTTGAAGGAACCTCCCGGGAGAGAATCTCATCTTTAACCACTGCGTGGAGTCCCTCCAGAAAACGAGCGAGCAGCGCCGGCTCGTTCCACTCACTAGAGGCAGCAAGAGTGCGAAACTCAATAGAGTAATCCGTTATGGATCGATCACCTTGGCATAGGGAAGCCAGGGCCCTAGAAGCCTCCCTACCAAAAACTGAACGGTCAAAAACCCGAATCATCTCCTCTTTAAAGTTCTGGTAATTGTTAGAGCAATCAGCCCTTGCCTCCCAGATAGCTGTGCCCCACTCTCGAGCCCGGCCAGTAAGGAGTGAAATGACGTAAGCAACCCGAGCTCTCTCTCTAGAGTATGTGTTGGGTTGGAGAGAGAACACAATATCACACTGGGTGAGAAAGGAGCGGCACTCCGTGGGCTGCCCGGAGTAGCAAGGTGGGTTATTAACCCTAGGTTCCGGAGGCTCGGCAGGCCAGGAAGTAACAGGTGGCACGAGACGAAGACTCTGGAACTGTCCAGAGAGGTCGGAAACCTGAGCGGCCAGGTTCTCCACGGCATGGCGAGCAGCAGACAATTCCTGCTCGTGTCTGCCGAGCATGGCTCCTTGGATCTCGACGGCAGTGTTACGAGCGTCTGTAGTCGCTGGGTCCATTCTTTGGTCGGATCCTTCTATTATGCAGGTGAATGAGGACCCAAAAGCGACTTGGCGAAAACAGAGTCTTTAATCCAGTAAAGTAAATAATCAATCATAAAGCACAATTCCACTCGTAATGACGAGAACAGACTGGAGACTCGATCATGAACTGCAGGTTGCCTCGGGAAGGCACTTGACCGTAGCAGACTCAGACACCTGCTCACCACGCAGCATCTGAGGGAAACACGACACGACAGGGCGATACAAAGACACAGCACGGTGAACAATATACAAGGATCCGACCGGGCAGAAACGGAAAACAAGGGGAGAAATAGGGACTCTAATCAGGGGAAAAGATAGGGAACAGGTGTGGGAAGACTAAATGATTGATTAGGGGAATAGGAACAGCTGGGAGCAGGAACGGAACGATAGAGAGAAGAGAGAGAGGAAGGGAGAGAGAAAAAGGGGAACGAACCTAAAAAGACCAGCAGGGGGAAAACGAACAGAAGGAAAAGCAAAATGACAAGACAATATAAGACAAAACATGACAGAGGTAGGTAGATAGATGGGCTGTTTACAGATAGGCTAAGTACAGATGCAGTGATCTGTAAACTGCTCTGACAGAGATGTGAGTCTCCAGCTTCAGAGATTTTTGCAATTCGTTCCAGTCATGGGCAGCAGAGAACTGGAAGGAAAGACGACCAAAGGAGGAATTGTCTTTGGGGGTGACCAGTGATATATACCTGCTGGAGCGCGTGCTACGAGTGGGTGCTGCTATGGTGACCAGTGAGCTGAGATAAGGCGGGGCTTTTCCTAGCAGAGACTTGTAGATAACCTGTAGCCAGTGGGTTTGGCGACGAGTATGAAGCGAGGGCCAGCCAACGAGAGCGTACAGGTTGCCATGGTGGGTAGTGTATGGGGCTTTGGTGACAAAACGGATGGCACTGTGATAGACTGCATCCAGTTTGTTGAGTAGAGTGTTGGAGGCTATTTTGTAAATGACATCACCAAAGTCGAGGATCGGTAGGATGGTCAGTTTTACGAGGGTATGTTTGGCAGCATGACGAAGGATTCTTTGTTGCGATATAGGAAGCTGATTCTAGATTTAATTTTGGATTGGAGATGCTTAATAATGTGAGTCTGGAAGGAGAGTTTACAGTCTAACCAGACACCCAGGTATTTGTAGTTGTCCACGTATTCTAAGTCAGAGCCATCCAGAGTAGTGATGCTGGATGGGCGAGCAGGTGCGAGCGATCGATTGAAAAGCATGCATTTAGTTTTATTTGCATTTAAGAGCAGTTGGAGGCCACGGAAGGAGAGTGGTATGGCATTGAAGCTAGTCTGGTGGTTAGTTAACAACAGTGTCCAAGGAGGGGCCAGAAGTATACAGAATGGTGTAATCTGTGTAGAAGTGGATCAGAGAATCACCAGCAGCAAGAGCAACATCATTGATGTATACAGAAAAGTCGGCCCGAGAATTTAACCCTGTGGCACACCCATAGACTGTCAGAGGTCCAGACAACAGGCCCTCCGATTTGCCACACTGAACTCTATCAGAGAATTAGTTGGTAAACCATGCGAGGCAATCATTTGAGAAATGATGTCGAGTCTGCCAATAAGGCTGTCGAGTCTGCCAATAAGAATGTTGTGATTGACAGAGTCAAAAGCCTTGGCCAGGTCGATGAATACGGCTGCACAGTAATGTCTCTTATCGATGGCGGTTATGATGTTGTTTAGAACCTTGAGCGTGGCTGAGGTCCACCCATGACCAGCTCTGAAACCAGATTGCATAGCAGAGAAGGTACGGTGGGATTCGAAATGGTCAGTAATCTGTTTGTTAACTTGGCTTTTGAAGACCTTAGAAAGACATGGTAGGATATATATAGGTCTGTAGCAGTTTGGGTCTAGAGTGTCACCCCCTTTGAAGAGGGGGATGACCGCGGCAGCTTTCCAATCTTTGGGAATCTCAGACGATACGAAAGAGAGGTTGAACAGGCTGGTAATAGGGGTTGCAACAATTTTGGCAGATAATTTTAAAAAGAGAGCGTCCAGATTGTCTAGCCCGGCTGATTTGTAGGGGTTCTGGGGACTTTACAGTGTCCCAGAACTTTTTTGAGTTAGTACTACAGGATACAAATTTCTGTTTGAAAAATCTTGCCTTAGCTTTTCTAACTGCCTGTGTATATTTGTTCCTAACTTCCCTGAAAAGTTGCATATCACGGGGGCTATTCGATGCTAATGCAGAGCGCCACAGGATGTTTTTGTGAGGGTCAAGGGCAGACAGGTCTGGCGTGAACCAAGGACTATATCTATTCCTAGTTCTACATTTTTTGAGAGGGGCATGCTTATTTAAGATGGTGAGGAAGGCACTTTTAAAGAATAGCCAGGCATCATCTACTGACGGGATGAGGTCAATGTCATTCCAGGATACCCCGGCCAGGTCGATTAGAAAGGCCTGCTCGCAGAAATGTTTCAGGGCGCGTTTGACAGTGAGGAGGGGTGGTTGTTTGGTCGCAGACCCATTACGGATGCAGGCAATGAGGCAGTGATCGCTGAGGTCTTGATTGAAAACAGCAGAGGTGTATTTGGAGGGCGAATTAGTTAGGACAACATCTATGAGGGTGCCCGTGTTTACTGATTTGGGGTTGTACCTGGTAGGTTCATTGATCATTTGTGTGAGATTGAGGGCATCAAGCTTAGTTTGTAGGATGGCCGGGGTGTTAAGCATGTCCCAGTTTAGGTCACCTAGTAGCACGAGCTCAGAAGATAGATGGGGGGCAATCAGTTCACATATAGTATCGAGGGCACAGCTGGGGGCAGAGGGAGGTCTATAGCAAGCGGCAACAGTGAGAGACTTGTTACTGGAAAAGTGAATTTTTAGAAGGAGAAGCTCAAATTGTTTGGGTACAGACTTAGAAAGTAATACAGAACTCTGCAGGCTATCTTTGCAGTAGATTGCAACACCGCCCCCTTTGGCAGTTCTATCTTGGTGGAAAACGTTATAGTTAGCAATGGAGATTTCAGGGTTTTTGGTGGGTTGGCAGAGTGTGCTAAAGCAGTGAGTAAAACAAACTTAGGGAGTAGGCTTCTAATGTTAACATGCATGAAACCAAGGCTTTTACATTTACAGAAGTCAACAAATGAGAGCACCTGGGGGGTGGGAGTGGAGCTAGGCACTGCAGGACCTGGATTAACCTCCACATCACCAGAGGAACAGAGGAGAAGTAGGATAAGGGTACGGCTAAAGACTATACGAACTGGCCGTCTAGCACGTTCAGAACAGAGAGTAAAGGGAGCAGGTTTCTGGGCACGATAGCATAGATTCAAGGCATAGTGTACAGACAAAGGTAAGGTAGGATGTGAGTACATTGGGGGTAAACCTAGGCATTGAGTAATGAAGAGAGAGATATATTCTCTAGAGATGTTTAACCAGGTGATGTCATCGCATATGTAGGAGGTGGAACAACATGGTTGGTTTAAGGCATATTGAGTAGGGCTAGAGGCTCTACAGTGAAATAAGACAGTAATCACTAACCAGGACAGTAAAGGACAAGGCATATTGATATTAGAGAGAGGCATGCGTAGCCAAGTGAACATATGGGTCCAGTGAGTGGTTGGGCTGGCTGGGGACACAGCGATTCAGACCGTTAGCAGGCTAACAAGTTAACAGTTAGTAGGCCGGAGCTAAACAAGCTAGCAGCTAGTAGACCAGGGCAGGCTAGCAGTTAGCAGGCCGGGTTAGCAAGCTTGCTTGTGCAGACATTTAGAAACAAAACATGCCAATTTAAAAAATAAGCCACGGGAGATTTTTGAGCAAGAATTAAGACGACTTTGGAGTAGTAAGATATGTATAAAAGCAACAGATACCATTCCTAAGAAGGGGCTAGAAGCATCTTATATGGTGAGCTACCGAGTGGCTAGGACAGGCAAGCCCAATACTATTGTGGAGGACTTAATTCTTCCTGCTGCCACGGATATGGCTGGGACAATGCTAGGGGAGAAGGCCAAAAAAACTATACAGACACTCTCTCCATCAAACATCACTGTTTCACGATGCATCAGTGACATGGCAGGAGATGTTTTGAAACAATTATTGCTTTGCAAACAAGCCAGTCAATTCTATGCATTACAGTAGGATGAGTCAATAGACGTGGCACAGGCCTGGCACAGCTCCTGGTATATGTCCGTTAGGTTTTTGGGGGGGTCAATTAAGGAAGACATCCTCTTCTGCAAATTACTGGAAACCAGGACACCAGGAGAGGATATTTTTAACGTACTGGATAGCTTTGTGACATCAAATGGACTTTGGTGGTCAAGATGTGTTGGTATCTGTACTGATGACGCAAAAGCCATGACAGGGAGACATAGTGGAGTGGTAACGTGCATGCAAGCAGTTGCTCCCGACGCCACTTGGGTACACTGCAGGATCCACCGAGAGACACTTGCTGCCAAGGGAATGCATGACAGCTTGAAAGATGCTTTGGACACAGTGAAAATGGTTAACTTTGTGCATGCACACAGTCACCAGTTGTAAGGTGTTTCTTCCGACACATTGGTGCGGCTGGCTTCCGGGTTAAAGGGGCAGTGTCAAAAAGCAGTGCGGCTTGGCATCGTCGTGTTTCGGAAACACGACGCATGGCTCTCGACCTTCGCCTCTCCCGAGTCTGTACGGGAGTTGCAGCGATGGGACAAGACTGTACCTATTGGATATCATGAAAAAGGGGTAAAAAGTACAATATATGATTATGATTTATTTTCAGGGTCGTGGTCATTAGGCACCAAACAGAAGAGAATGGACTGAAACAGGCAGGGAATAGCTGATGAGCACATCCCTGATGTCTTTTATCTTTGAGTCCCCCCTCCCCCGCTTCAGGCAGTGGAGCAAGGACATTAATACTTGGGGTAAAACATACTCCTCTGACCTACTTCAGCCTACCCCAGGATAACTCGTATCTGTCTTGTGATCAGAGTGTTATCAGGCCATATCTCAACCCTGTCAAATGGCAGCATGCAGATTCGAAGCAGTCTTCTATGTCCTGCCAATGCCCCTGTAAATAAATAAACATGTGTCTTCACTGCAATGGAGAACGACTTCCCCTTCTTATTGAAGCCACGGAAGTGCAAGGCCGACCGTGGTACTGCAGGTATTGTTAGCAGATAACAGGATCCTCATTATAGTGAATGGAAAAATTGCAATATTCGTGTAAATAACATCTTTTTTTAAGACAGTCATGGTACAATATTTACCAATATTTGCTTCTGATACACCAGATGTATGTCCTTGAACCAATTATTTAAAAATAACACAGAAGAAGTTAATTTATAATATATATAGTTGCTAATAGCAGGCTGCAGTACCCCGGTCGGCCTTCTACTTGAGTTACTCAATGACAAGGGGCAACACTGAGCTAACCTGCAACTTCACTTCCTGGAGTAGCTCAAACTACGCATGTTATGTCTACATGAGACGCCATCTTAATCAACTTCATTTGGCTTCAGTGCGGAATTTACTTTTCACATAGGAATGAATGATGTCGCGCGATTGATGGCTTTGTCCATTCATATATATACAGTCATCCCTTCACTAGGATGCTATTTGAATGTTTTAGGACCAGTTTCTCAGACACAGATTAAGCCTCGTCCTAGACTAAAAAGCATTGTCAACTTAGAATCTCCATTGAAATAGCCATTTAGTTCAGGCCGAAGCTTAACCGGTGTCTGGTTAATGTATAATATAATGTATAATATATGCCATATAGCCTATATATGCCATATATTGTTTGTATGTGTGTGTTTCAGGATGGATTCCTGAAATTCCCCCCTAAGCAGCTGATTGGTCGGCCACATCAATAATTGGAGCTGACCTCGCCCTCTCGTCAGAGGATACAGCTTTATCCCATTAGACTCCTTCTCCAGTTGTGTCCTGTGTTGGTTGTTGTTGAGAGCTGAGGGTTATATCATATGTTGGTTGTTTCTCAGAAAGAGATTTGGTATGTACTATGTTAGTTGTTGCTGAGAGAGCTGATGGTTATGTTCTGTGTTAGTTTATTGCTCAGTCAGATAGAGCTTACTTGATGTACTGTGTTTCTCAAGTTTTTTTGGGTGAAATTGTTTGTAATATTCTGTTTAATTTGTTCCCAGGGGGAAAGGGAAGGCACCTAGGGAGTGATGGCGCCGACAGAGAGGCCGCCTCGCTTCGCGTTCATAGGAAACTATGCAGTTTATTGTTTTTATACGTGTTATTTCTTACATTAGTACCCCAGGTCATCTTAGGTTTCATTACATACAGTCGAGAAGAACTACTGAATATAAGAGCAGCGTCAACTCACCATCAGTACGACCAAGAATATGACTTTCGCGAAGCGGATCCTGTGTTCTGCCTTTCACCCAGGACAACGGAATGGATCCCAGTCGGCGACCCAAAAAAACTACTTTGTAAAAGAGGGAAATGAAACGGTCTTCTGGTCAGACTCTGGAGACGGGCACATCGTGCACCACTCCCTAGTATACTTCTCGCCAATGTCCAGTCTCTTGACAACAAGGTTGATGAAATCCGAGCAAGGGTAGCATTCCAGAGGGACATCAGAGACTGTAACGTTCTTTGCTTCACGGAAACATGGCTCACTGGAGAGACGCTATCGGAGTCGGTGCAGCCAGCTGGTTTCTCCACGCATCGCGCCAACAGAAACAAACATCTTTCTGGTAAGAAGAGGGGCGGGGGCGTATGCCTTATGGCTAACGAGACGTGGTGTGGTCACAAAAACATACAGGAACTCAAGTCCTTCTGTTCACCTGATTTAGAATTCCTCACAATCAAATGTCGACCGCATTATCTACCAAGGGAATTATCTTCGATTATAATAAAAGCCGTATATATTCCCCCCAATCTGATTCCACACTCCAAGACTGCTTCCATCACGTGGACTGGGATATGTTTCGTATTGCGTCAGACAACAACATTGACGAATACGTTGATTCGGTGTGCGAGTTCATTAGAACGTGCGTTGAAGATGTCGTTCCCATAGCAACGATTAAAACATTCCCAAACCAGAAACCGTGGATTGATGGCAGCATTCGCGTGAAACTGAAAGCACGAACCACTGCTTTTAATCCGGGCAAGGTGAGCGGAAACATGACCGAATACAAACAGTGTCGCTATTCCCTCCGCAAGGCAATCAAACAAGCTAAGGGTCAGTATAGAGACAAAGTAGAATCTCAATTCAACGGCTCAGACACAAGAGGTATGTGGCAGGGTCTACAGTCAATCACGGATTACAAAAAGAAAACCAGCCCCATCACGGATCAGGATGTCTTGCTCCCAGGCAGACTAAATCACTTTTTTGCCCGCTTTGAGGACAATACAGTGCCACTGACATGGCCTGCAACCAAAACATGCGGCCTCTCCTTCACTGCAGCCGAGGTGAGTAAAACATTTAAACGTGTTAAGGCTGCAGGCCCAGGCGGCATCCCCAGCCGCGCCCTCAGAGCATGCGCAGACCAGCTGGCTGGTGTGTTTACGGACATATTCAATCAATCCCTATCTCAGTCTGCTGTTCCCACATGCTTCAAGAGGGCCACCATTGTTCCTGTTCCCAAGAAAGCTAAGGTAACTGAGCTAAACGACTAACGCCCCGTAGCACTCACTTCCGTCATCATGAAGTGCTTTGAGAGACTAGTCAAGGACCATACCACCTCCACCCTACCTGACACCCTAGACCCACTCCAATTTGCTTACCGCCCAAATAGGTCCACAGACGATGCAATCTCAACCACACTGCACACTGCCCTAACCCATCTGGACAAGAGGAATACCTATGTGAGAAACCTGTTCATCGACTACAGCTCGGCATTCAACACCATAGTACCCTTAAACTCGTCATCAAGCTTGAGACCCTGGGTCTCGACCCCGCCCTGTGCAACTGGGTACTGGACTTCCTGACGGGCCGCCCCCAGGTGGTGAGGGTAGGCAACAACATCTCCACCCCGCTGATCCTCAACACTGGGGCCCCACAAGGGTGCGTTCTGAGCCCTCTCCTGTACTCCCTGTTCACCCACGACTGCGTGGCCACGCACACCTCCAACTCAATCATCAAGTTTGCGGACGACACAACAGTGGTAGGCTTGATTACCAACAACGACAAGACGGCCTACAGGGAGGAGGTGAGGGCCCTCAGAGTGTGGTGTCAGGAAAATAACCTCACACTCAACGTCAACAAAACTAAGGAGATGATTGTGGACTTCAGGAAACAGCAGAGGGAACACCCCCCTATCCACATCGATGGAACAGTAGTGGAGAGGGTAGTAAGTTTTAAGTTTTAAGCCTCTTCAACCTCAGGAGGCTGTAGAAATGTGGCTTGACACCAAAAGCACTCACAAACTTCTACAGATGCACAATCGAGAGCATCCTGGCGGGCTGTATCACCGCCTGGTACGGCAACTGCTCCGCCCACAACCGTAAGGCTCTCCAGATGGTAGTGAGGTCTGCACAACGCATCACCGGGGGCAAACTACCTGCCCTCCAGGACACCTACACCACCCGATGTTACAGGAAGGCCATAAAGATCATCAAGGACAACAACCACCCGAGCCACTGCCTGTTCACCCCGCTATCATCCAGAAGGCGAGGTCAGTACAGGTGCATCAAAGCTGGGACCGAGAGACTGAAAAACAGCTTCTATCTCAAGGCCATCAGACTGTTAAACAGCCACCACTAACATTGCGTGGCTGCTGCCAACACACTGACTCAACTCCATCCACTTTAATAATGGGAATTGATGGGAAATTATGTAAAATATATCACTAGCCACTTTAAACAATGCTACCTAATATAATGTTTACATACCCTACATTATTCATCTCATATGTATACGTATATACTGTACTCTATATAATCTACTGCATCTTTATGTAATACATGTTTCACTAGCCACTTTAACTATGCCACTTTGTTTACATACTCATCTCATATGTATATACTGTACTCGATACCATCTACTGTATCTTGCCTATGCCGCTCTGTACCATCACTCATTTATATATCTTTATGTACATATTTTTTATCCCCCTACACTTGTGTGTATAAGACAGTAGTTTTGGAATTGTTAGTTAGATTACTTGTTGGTTATTACTGCATTGTCGGAACTAGAAGCACAAGCATTTTGCTACACTTGCATTAACATCTGCTAACCATGTGTATGTGACAAATACTATTGGATTTGATTTGATTAGGCAAGAGGCCCACGGGCGTACATAACCCGTAGTATTTACTGTCTATACACACTAGGTAAGACCTGGGCGGACCCCTCTGTATTTTGGTTAGCGCACCAGGTGGTGCTAAGTTAGGTAAGTAGTGGGTAGGCAGGTAAGGTAGGAGAGGGGGCTTTGACATTTACTTTCTTTGGTTCCGTTCAGCCACTTCTCCCCATATTTACCATGTGAAGGAAGCAATAAATTCCCAGTAAATGGTCAATTCTCTGCCTTGTCATCCTTACTCACACCTACAGTCCATACCTCTTTCACTCCACGGGGAGTTGAGTTGTAGCAGGGTGTTGCGTTCCCTCTTCCTAGAGGCGTGCGTAACATAGCCACACTTTACCCAATTCAATTTACAGTGAGCCATAGGAGTTGGCTCTTCAGCACAAACAGCAACTTGTGCTGATATTGGATCAGATCTCCCTAGTCTTATTATTTATAATCTAAAATGCAAAACTAATCCTAAATCAAAGCTCCTACTCTGAGACGCTTGTTTCATACCACCCCAGGCTCGTAGGCTGAGAAAAGGGGCTTAAAAAAGTGTACTAACGACTAAGGTTTGAAGGCTGTACACTATGTCCCTGGAACCCTAACACCATGTCTTAGTTTTACACAGGTCCCTGCAGAGTTTTGCAGTATTGCTTAACGAGCTAAAACCAGAGCCTCAGCCAGCTCTGAGGTCATTAGCCAAGCAAGATCAATAGGGAGCTACTGAAAATAAAAAATATATAACAGCAGGGAAAGTGTGGCACTCCATGTTGCCCTCATCACTTCAGCAGACCTGTGTGCATTCCAAATGTCACCCTGTTCCCTGCATAGTGCACTATTTTTGACCATTTGGGACACAATGTTGGTATTGATCTCTTACCGGTCCGCTGTATATCACTCTCCTAATGAACTCACCCATGTACCAAAGGTCACAGATAAATACTAGGCCATGAGGACTACATTTTACTTCCCCAGTCCATGTGACCAATCCTCTCGGAGGAAGACGGAAGATGTCTCTGTTATTGTGTTGGACTTCAGAGACGGAAGTCCAGAAAAAGTATGTTTGGCTGGCTGTAGTGTTTTAAACTTTAAAGGGTGTTCCACTTGTCTGAAGTCCTATCCCTGATGCAGATATATTTCACTTACTTAGGTATTTGATAATATTGTGTTTTGTCAGAATCATAGTATGACACTATGTATACTACAATATGTGCACTATAATCACACTATAATCACACTATGATGATACCCTATTCATTCTGAAAATATGTCTGAACCAGTGTTCACCCTAATCCAATTCATATGACAAAAATGGTATTATGTTATATAACAACAAAATTAAACTGACCAAAATTAACTAACTTTTCATAAATCTAATCAAATATAATATACAGCAAATTACAGTAATCACAGACATGTTGTTGCAAATGATTGTCTAATAATGATGAGAATGGTTTCAAATATACAGCTACAGACGTTTTGTGAATAATACTGCTATACATAAATGTTATCTACCCAGATTCAGATTCAACGCTGGCCAGTTTAATGCCTCAGAATGTGAAAATCAACTGTAATTTCATGAGATTAGATTTGATTAGTCACATGCACAGGGTCGCAGATTTAGTTGCAGGGTACAGGGAAATTCTTAAACTCAGAGCTCTATGTGAATGAAACAATAAAGAAAAATATATATAAATTAATAAATTGTATTTTTAAATACATATTTACAACTGTAACAATGATAAATGTCCATTGGGGTGGGGGCAGGATAAATGTCCGTTACTATTAGTAATAGCTGTAACATGAAAGTGGTGGCCATTAGAATGGTTCCCCCAGGTCTAATCGATTCTCCCTGTCCATAAATTTTATCTCAACGGCGTTTGAGGCCTCTGTAAGTAAGCATTTGTGTGCTTACCTTGGTAAATGTCTTTGTGTGTGTGTGTGTGTGCGTGCGTGCGTGCGTGCGTGCGTGCGTGTGTGTGTGTGTGTGTGTGTGTGTGTGTGTGTGTGTGTGTGTGTGTGTGTGTGTGTGTGTGTGTGTGTGTGTGTGTGTGTGTGTGTGTGTGTGTGTGTGTGTTAGTCCTTCTGTGTGGGTGTGCGTGTGTATCAGGACAGCTCCGGGCCTTGACATTTCTCGGTATGATTCAATCACCCTCACTTGCCCAGGTCAGGCTCCTATCACATGACATGGGCACAGGGCTTCCTAGTGCCCCAGGCCACTCAGAGACAGGAAAACATGTGAACCGAGTCAGCACTGTGTGAAATGGCTTTCATTACAGTTCAAATCTCTATTTTCCACCACAGAATGGCCTGTGAAAACACCCTGTTCCTGGGTATGTTCCCTAGTCCAAGGAGGAAACTGACATCGGCGAAGGTCAACCAGAGGGCACTGATGCTAGTTTTTTTGCTTTAGACACAAAATGTGATGTTATTGATGTGTTCCAAGGGTAGGATGATGGGGTATATTGATATGATCACTGATTGGTGTTTATTGACAGTTGTGTTGCTGTGTGATCTTTGGGTACAATGTTGAACTTGTTTATGACCATATATGGGCTTACAGTGCATTTTGTTACGTTACAGACTTATTCTTAAATGAAAGGAGAAAAAAATGTCCTCATCAATCTACACACAATAATCCATAATGACAAAGCAAAAACAGGCTTTTTGAAATGTATGCAAATTTGTTAAAAAAATAAAAACCTGAAATATCACATTTACATAAGTATTCATACCCTTACTCAGTACTTTGTTGAAGCACCTTTGGAAGCGATTACAGCCTTGAGTCTCCTTGGGTGTTTCTCCAATTCTTTTCTGCAGATCCTCTCAAGCTCTGTCAGGTTGGATGGGGAACATCGCTGCTCAGGTATTTTCAGGTCTCTCGCTCGGTTTCAAGTCCGGGCTCTGGTTGGTCCACTCAAGGACATTGTGACTTGTCAACTCCTGCGTTGTCTTGGCTGTGTTCTTAGGGTTGTTGTCATATTGGAAGGTGAACCTTCGCCGCAGACTGAGGTCCTGAGCACTCTGGGGCAGGTTTTCATCAATGATCTCTCTGTACTTTGCTCCGTTCATCTTTCCCTTGACACTGACGAGTCTCCCAGTTCCTGCCTCTGAAAAACATCCCCACAGCATGCTTCACCGTAGGGATGGTTTTGGCCAGGTGATGAGCGGTGCCTAGTTTCCTCCAGACGTGAACCTTGGCCTTCTCCCATCTCCACAGAGGAACTCTGGAGCTCTGTCAGAGTGACCATCGGGTTCTTGGTCACCTCCCTGACCACGGCCTTTCTCCCCCAATTGCTCAGTTTGGCCGGGCGGCCAACTCTAGGAAGAGTATTCCATTTAAGAATGATGGAGGTGGTCTCCCGGGTGGCGCAGTGGTTAAAGGTTGCTGTACTGCAGTGCCAGATTTGCCATCAGAGACTCTGGGTTTGCGCCCAGGCTCTGTCGTAACCGGCTGTGACCGGGAGGGCCGTGGGGCGACGCACAATTGGCCTAACGTTGTCCGGGTTAGGGAGGGCTTGGCCGGTAGGGATGTCCTTGTCTCATCGCGCACCAGCGACTCCTGTGGCGGGCCGAGCACAGTGCGCGCTAACCACTGTGTTTCCTCCGACACATTGGTGCGGCTGGCTTCCGGGTTGGATGCGCGCTGTGTTAAGAAGCAGGTTGGGTTGTGTATCGCAGGACGCATGACTTTCAACCTTCGTCTCTCCTGAGCCCATATGGGAGTTGTAGCGATGAGACAAGATAGTAGCTACTAAAAAACAATTGGATACCACGAAATTGGCGAGAAATAGGGGTAAAAAAAAAGAATGATGGTCACTGCAGATATTTTTTGGTACCCTTCCCAAGATCGGTGCCTCGACACACCTTCCTGTCTCGGGGCTCTACGGACAATTCCCTCGACCTCATGACTTGGTTTTTGGTCTGACATGCACTGTCAACTGTGGGACCTTATATAGACAGGTGTGTGCCTTTCCAAATCATGTCCAATCAATTGAATGTACCACAAGTGGACTCAACATCTCAAGGATGATCAATTGAAACAGGACGCACCGAAGCTCAATTTTGAGTCTCATAGCAAAGGGTCTGAATACTTACATAAATTAGGTATTTCTGTTTTTTTTCCCTTCACATTTGCACAACATGATGCTGCCACCCCCGTGCTTCATGGTTGGGATAGTGTTCTTCGGCTTGCAAGCATCCCCCTTTTTCCTCCAAACATAACGATGGTCATTATGGTCAAACAGTTCTATTTTTGTTTCATCAGACCAGAGGACATTTCTCCAAAAAGTATGATCTTTGTCCCCCTGTCCCCACCCACTTTGTCCCCACCCACTGGAATAGTGATACAGTGAATTATAAGTGAAATAATCTGTCTGTAATTGTTGGAAGAATTACTTGTGTCGTGCACGAAGTAGATGCCCTAACCGACTTGCCAAAACTATAGTTTGTTAACAACATAATTGCAGAGTGGTTGAAAAATGAGTTTTAATGACTCCAACCTAAGTGTATGTAAACTTCCGACTTCAACTCTTAAAGCTCTTTAACTATTTGTTATTTTTATTTATTTTGTTGATTAAGGGCTTTTTTGTTATTACTTCACTGTAAGGTCTACTACACCTGTTATATTCGACGCATGTGACAAATACAATTTGATTTGATTTGAAGAGAGAGGCTAGAGTTGTGTAGCCGATGTAGCCGAAATATTTGCTAGATATCAAATCAAATCAAATGTATTTATATAGCCCTTTGTACATCAGCTGATATCTCAAAGTGCTGTACAGAAAACCAGCCTAAAACCCCAAACAGCAAGCAATGCAGGTGTCGAAGCACGGTGGCTAGGAAAAACTCCCTAGAAAGGCCAAAACCTAGGAAGAAACCTAGACAGGAACCAGGCTATGTGGGGTGGCCAGTCCTCTTCTGGCTGTGCCGGGTGGAGATTGTAACAGAACATGGCCAAGATGTTCAAATGTTCATAAATGACCAGCATGGTCAAATAATAATAATCACAGGCAGAACAGTTGAAACTGGAGCAGCAGCATGGCCAGGTGGACTGGGAACAGCAAGGAGTCATCATGTCAGGTAGTCCTGAGGCATGGTCCTAGGGCTCAGGTCCTCCGAGAGAGAGAAAGAAAGAGAGAAAGAGAGAATTAGAGAGAGCATACTTAAATTCACACAGGACACCGGATAGGACAGGAGAAGTGCTCCAGATATAACAAACTGACCCTAGCCCCCCGGCACATAAACTACTGCAGCATAAATACTGGAGGCTGAGAACAGGAGGGGTCAGGAGACACTGTGGCCCCATCCGATGACACCCCCTGACAGGGCCAAATAGGAAGGATATAACCCCACCCACTTTTCCAAAGCACAGCCCCCACACCACTAGAGGGATATCTTCAACCACCAACTTACCATCAACCCACTCAAGTGACGCACCCCTCCTAGGGACGGTATGAAAGAGCCCTAGTAAGCCAGTGACTCAGCCCCTGTAATATGGTTAGAGGCAGAGAATCCCAGTGGAAAGAGGGGAACTGGCCAGGCAGAGACAGCAAGGGCGGTTCGTTGCTCCAGAGTCTTTCCGTTCACCTTCACACTCCTGGGCCAGACTACACTCAATCATATGACCCACTGAAGAGATGGGTCTTCAGTAAAGACTTAAAGGTTGAGACCGAGTTTGCGTCTCTCACATGGGTAGGCAGACCATTCCATAAAAATGGAGCTCTATAGGAGAAATCCCTATAAGCCCATGTAATGCTTTGTAGGTTAGCAGTAAAACCCTGAAATCAGCCCTTTCCTTGACAGGAAGCCAGTGTAGGGCTAGCACTGGAGTAATATGATCACATTTTTGGGGGGTTCTAGTCAGGATTCTAGCAGCCGTATTTACCACTAACTGAAGTTTATTTAGTGCTTTATCCGGGTAGCCGGAAAGTAGAGCATTGCAGTAGTCTAACCTAGAAGTGACAAAAGCATGGATACCTTTTTCTGCATCATTTTTGGACAGAAAGTTTCTGATTTTTGCAATGTTACGTAGATGGAAAAAAGCTGTCCTTGAAACAGTCTTGATATGTTCTTCAAAAGAGAGATCAGGGTCCAGAGTAACGCCGAGGTCCTTCACAGTTTTATTTGAGACGACTGTACAACCATTAAGATTAATTGTCAGATTCAACAAAAGATCTCTTTGTTTCTTGGGACGTAGAACAAGCATCTCTGTTTTGTCCGAGTATAAAAGTAGAAAGTTTGCAGCCATCCACTCCTTGTGCTCGCCAGAGGTAGCCTGACTGCCATTAGGTAACGAGATGAGATCCTCAGACACATTGTGAGATCATATGCTGGCGCGGTTGGCCCTGGGTTCCTCCTAATGCAAGACAATGCTAGACCTCATGTGGCTGGAGTGTGTCAGCAGTTCCTGCAAGAGGAAGGCATTGATGCTATGGACTGGCCAACCTGTTCCCCAGACCTGAATCCAATTGAGCACATCTGGGACATCATGTCTCGCTCCATCCACCAACGCCACGTTGCACCACAGACTGTCCAGGAGTTGGCGGATGCTTAAGTCCAGGTCTGGGAGGAGATCCCTCAGGAGACCATCCGCCACCTCATCAGGAGCATGCCCAGGTGTTGTAGGGAGGTCATACAGGCATGTGGAGGCCACACTCACCACTGAGCCTCATTTTGACTTGTTTTAAGGACATTACATCAAAGTTGGATCAGCCTGTAGTGTGGTTTTCCACTTTAATTTTGAGTGTGACTCCAAATCCAGACCTACATGGGTTGATCATTTGATTTCCATGGATCATTTTTGTGTGATTTTGTTGTCAGCACATTCAACTATGTAAAGAAAAAAGTATTTAATAAGAATATTTCATTCATTCAGATCTAGGATGTGTTATTTTAGTGTTCCCTTTATTTTTTTGAGCAGTGTATATCCATTAATCTTTAAGAATATAATTTATAAATGATAAATGTCTCATGAGCTTAGTTCAACAGTCACTCCATGAGAACCCAAAATATAAGCTTGTTTTACTCCAATGTTTTACTCCAGAGACTGCAAGAAACCCTTTAATTATTGTGAAGATTATTGTTTCCCGAGTTCTTAGCTGTCTTGAAAGCACTGAAGTCGGAAGTCAGAGGTTTCAGATTTCCCAGTTGTTTTGAACGCAGCATTTATGTTTTCTGCTAACTCCCGATTTCATCACTACAAGCGTTATTTTATTGCCAGATACTCTACATGCCCATCTGCTGGATAGGCCAAGTGCAAAGAGTGACTGGTCGAACAGCCAATGGAAATGCACAATTGAAATGCCCACCCAGCCAGGCTCAGCAAAGAGAAAGAATGAGCGAGAGAGCAGGGTTGTACACCACAGTTACACATAGTTAAATGCAATACGTCATTCCAAAATGCTGACAAATGCTGACATTTAATCGATTACAAATTGCACGACCCTCACATGGATGAAATAAAAAAATACCAAACCCTTCCCCTGAGTGAAACTGAAAAAGCACGACCCTCCCCCATTTTCCTGTGACCATATTTTTACGAAGACCATTTGATTCTGAGCTCGTACATATACAGTGTGTATGTGAAAACTATTTCTAAGATGCATACTTTCAGTTTTTCCGAACTCACTTCACTTTCGCATACAGTGGGAAATTTGCGCATATTAAACACACCGCTGGAACACAGATGAAACTGTTTACATGTCCTAATAATTCGAAAGATTTCTCAGAAAACCAGATGTTCCAATTATTAGTGTGCATGTAAATGTACTAATTGACTTCAATATAAAAGGTCTGAGTGCTTTGATAGTGAACTGGCCAGTGCATTTGCAAGGACTTTTCCTACCACCACTTATTTGCATCACGTGGCATGCTCCACTTAGCTCGTACCACAAACTAATAAGGGTCCACGAAGATGCACGTTTGACTTTGTTTGGGACTGAAAAACATGTTTGTAGGCTTTAATCATTTAATCAATGACAAAAAAAGGATAGAGAACATGTTGGATCAATATGGGAAGACCACTGAGTCAATCTTTACTTCATTGACTGTTTTAACGTGTCCACTCAGTGAAGCGTGAAACATAATATTAAAATCCCCTGCATGCTTTGCTTTATGTACCACAGTTAAGGGGGTGAAGATGAATGTAGCCTAGTTATATAAATATGATGCTTTAGGTTGTTATATTGGTTCACATGTGCTTTCACTTGTTTTGATGGCTAATAATGGATTATACTGAGCTTGGCCTGTTTCTCTTTCAGTCCAACTGTGGAGTTGGTGATAAGTGACGTGGAGTTTAAATATTTCTGTATATTTTTATTTTACGTTCGCAGTCTGCCCATATATTTTGTGGGGGAAAAAATGGTCATCATTTTGTTCTAACCATTTACAAAAATGATACAATCTACATGGTTCAGTTTTTTATTTTATTTTATTTATTTCACCTTTATTTAACCAGGTAGGCTAGTTGAGAACAAGTTCTCTTTTACAACTGAGACCTGGCCAAGATAAAGCATAGCAGTGTGAACAGACAACACAGAGTTACACATGGAGAAAAAACAATTAACAAGTCAATAACACAGTAGGGGAAAAAAAGAAAAAAAAGAGTCTATATACATTGTGTGCAAAAGGCATGAGGAGGTAGGCTAATAATTACAATTTGCAGATTAACACTGGAGTGATAAATGATCAGATGGTCATGTACTGGTGTGCAAAAGAGCACAAAAGTAAATAAATATAAACAGTGTGGGGATGAGGTAGGTAAATTGGGTGGGCTATTTACCGATAGACTATGTACAGCTGCAGCGATCGGTTAGCTGCTCAAATAGCAGATGTTTGAAGTTGGTGAGGGAGATAAAAGTCTCCAACTTCAGCGATTTTTGCAATTCGTTCCAGTCACAGGCAGCAGAGAACTGGAACGAAAGGCGGCCAAATGAGGTGATGATCAGTGAGATACACCTGCTGGAGCGCATGCTATGGGTGGGTGTTGCCATCGTGACCAGTGAACTGAGATAAGGCGGAGCTTTACCTAGCATGGACTTGTAGATGACCTGGAGCCAGTGGGTCTGGCGACGAATATGTAGCGAGGGCCAACCCAGTAACTGGAACATCAACTGAAAAATGCATAAACTTCACATGGACAACTCAACCCTATATCTCTAACTATCAAATAGAACATACAATATGATGTTCATTAAAGATGTTGAATAAATTCAACGTATTTTCAGATCAAATATTATTTTGGCATTTGTGTGTGTGTATCTGCATGGCAAGAACAATGCCCAGTATCAGACCATAATAATCCAAACAAAAATCAGTCAGAAGGTTGAGGCTTTCAATCAAAGCACAAACAATGCTCCTACATCTTCCATTAATTCATGTAGGACCCTGCGGAAAAGCCACATCGTCTGAACTCGATAGAGACAATGGGAGGGGTTTGGGGTTTTTACGTCAGCTGAATTTGATTATTTTGAACGGGTCAAGATGGCGGAGAAGAGCGGGTTGAAGCATCGGAATCACTCTCAGCAAAATAGCGAAAACAGCACTTTCGAAGAAGGTATTATTTACCCTTAGTTTGTAAATTATATCTAAACAAATATAGTTAGGTTGTTTTGTGGGATTGACGATAATATCTCTGTTTCATTCTGAGCTAACGTTATCATGGACGAGGGAACGCTATCGAGTTCCAGTGCAGAGCATCCATCTCATTATTCGTTTCCTACTCAACATCACTTTTCAATTTTGGGAAGAACATGTTGAATTAAAATGAACGTCTTGATTGGGTCTGACTGAAACTAAATATTATGACAACCCAAATGTTTCAGTCCACAAAGTCAAAGCCTACCTAGCTGGGAATAATAAGTTAGCACTACACAATAAACTGGCTACTGACTGTTCCTTTTTGTAATGCTAGCTAGCTAATTTATGTTATCTGGCTGACATTTACGTCTTACTTGCTAGTTTTAGTAAATCCAGATAATCTTCGTTTTTTTGCCATCTAGCGAACTACCAGTATGTCTTGCCCCATTAGCCAACACTGCAGTATGTGAAGGCATGAACCACCTTATGTCAAAGCTAATGGTAATCTTCAAGTGTCAATGTCATTGTTCGATAGCTATTGGTAGCTAGCTAGCGTGAGCTTGTAAACTGCTAGCTAGCTATTATTATTGGCTAGTTTTAAATGAATGATCTAAGTACATGATGACCTGAATGACATGTGTTTTGTGTAACTAGCTAGCTATTTTAGTTGGCTAGCTGTCTAAATAGTTTGAGGTTTGTTAGAAGGTAACGCTCTAACGTTAGTCTACTGCAAACAGAATATCTAATTAGCTAGTAGCCTTGCCTACTTGGAATTAATTTGGCCAGCTAGACGTTAGTTAGCTGCTGTAGTAGCTGGTCTTATCTACTCTCTTACACAACCTCTCAAAAGGATTAACTAGCTAGTTTGCCTAGGCAGTTGACCATCAATGTTGGAATACTGTGCATTCTTGATACCTTAGCTTGCCAACTACTGTCATTAACTGTTTCAATACTGACTGCATGGAAGTAGGCCATTGCACTTTAACTGCTTCCACTATAAGCCCTAGAGATCAAGTTTGTTTACTTGCAGCAGTTGTTCCTGTAACCTTACCTAGCACTGCTGCATTGATGCACAAGTTTAGGGTAGTCTCGCATGGTGTGTTTTTGAACATTGCCAGCATTGGGGGTTGTAGGAATGGCTTGAGTTGAAGGGGATGTGAGCTTGAGCTCATGTTTTAAATGGATACTTTGGGATTTTGGCAGTGAGGCCCTTTATCTACTTCCGCAGAGTCCAATGACCTTCTGGATACCATTTTTATGTGTCCAGTATGAAGAAGTTAGAGGTTGTTTTGTGAGCCAATGCTAACCAGCATTGATTCACATAGACTTCCAGTCAATGTGTTAATTTTTACATTTACATTTAAGTCATTTAGCAGACGCTCTTATCCAGAGCGACTTACAAATTGGTGGATTCACCTTATGACATCCAGTGGAACAGCCACTTTACAATAGTGCATCTAAATATTTTAGGGGGGGTGAGAAGGATTACTTTATCCTATCCTAAGTATTCCTTAAAGAGATGGGGTTTCAGGTGTCTCCGGAAGGTGGTGATTGACTCCGCTGTCCTGGGGTCGTGAGGGAGTTTGTTCCACCATTGGGGAGCCAGAGCAGCGAACAGTTTTGACTGGGCTGAGCGGGAACTGTACTTCCTCAGTGGTAGGGAGGCGAGCAGGCCAGAGGTGGATGAACACAGTGCCCTTATTTGGGTGTAGGGCCTGATCAGAGCCTGGAGGTAATGAGGTGCCGTTCCCCTCACAGCTCCGTAGGCAAGCACCATGGTCTTGTAGCGGATGCGAGCTTCAACTGGAAGCCAGTAGAGAAAGCGGAGGAGTGGGGTGACGTGAGAGAACTTGGGAAGGTTGAACACTAGACGGGCTGCGGCGTTCTGGATGAGTTGTAGGGGTTTAATGGCACAGGCAGGGAGCCCAGCCAACAGCGAGTTGCAGTAATCCAGACGGGAGATGACAAGTGCCTGGATTAGGACCTGCGCCGCTTCCTGTGTGAGGCAGGGTCGTACTCTGCGGATGTTGTAGAGCATGAACCTACAGGAACGGGCCACCTCCTTGATGTTAGTTGAGAACGACAGGGTATTGTCCAGGATCACGCCAATGTTCTTAGCGCTCTGGGAGGAGGACACAATGGAGTTGTCAACCGTGATGGCGAGATCATGGAACGGGCAGTCCTTCCCCGGGAGGAAGAGCAGCTCCGTCTTGCCGAAGTTCAGCTTGAGGTGGTGATCCGTCATCCACACTGATATGTCTGCCAGACATGCAGAGATGCGATTCGCCACCTGGTCATCAGAAGGGGGAAAGGAGAAGATTAATTAATGTTAATGTTAGTTAGCAATTTCCTTCAAACTAATATAAAATTGTATTAAAATATATGGTATCCACAAGTTTCTTACTCTGGGGAAGTAGATAAAGGGCCTCTTGCTGAAATCCTGAAGTATTCCTTTAAGTTGGTTCTGCTAATGTGGACATAATTTGTACTTTTTGAAATGAGGCAAGGTCAGAGGTGTAGGAATTAAAACTTCTTGGAATTGTTAGGAAAAAAAATAAATGTTTCCATACAAGGAGAGAACTGCGTCTGACCATCCAACCAGGCATGGGAGATTAAGATGGCACATTTGTAAAAGGAAAGCTATTATTGGGATAGGGCAGGAGCCCATCTCCTGTGTCTAAAGTGTGAGGCTACTGTCTGGCTATCCAATTAAATGTTTTCCTATCCAATTTTCTCCCCATTTCCACCCTTAAGACCTAGGCCAAGCTTTTGAACCTCTTGGCTAACATTTTATGTGCTAGCTAGCTAGCTAGCTTAGTTGGAGCAGCCATTTAGCATAGCTTGCTCTCTCAACCAACATGCATATCCTGCAGTAATGACGACCTTAGTATGCTTTAATTTGTACTTAGACTGCCTACTGACTAGCAATACACTGAGTTCGTGAGTCCAGATATCATCCTAACATGGCATTATCTGTGACACAACTGTCTCAGTGGACAACTGCTGACGGAAGAGATCTCTGGCTATAGGATGGTGACTAGGATCAGCTTCCCCTCTCGCAATCCTGACCTTAACGATTAGTAGGAGAAATACCAAACTGACTCGAGAGCAATGTCTATGCAACTTCAGCCTACACTGATATCTGCGCATGCATCTGAACAGAGTGCTGATAAGTGAGCAAGAGAACATTGGCCTAAGTGAACAACATTGCAGGGCCTAGGTTAGCTCCATTTGACCTATGGCATGATTTTAACAGATTAGTGTCCCTACCCCATTGACGTTTACATTTAAAATTTGTAAGGTTAGTGTTTAGGGATGTCCCAAGAATCCTGCATAGCACTAACCTATTAAGAATGGTTGATTCCTCTAGAGTCTAGACCAGAGGTGGGCAAACTTTTTGACACACGGGCCACAATGGGTTCTAAAATTTGACAGAGGGGCCGGGCCAGGAGCATTTGGAGGGAGTGTTTGGGCCGGATATACTAAAGCATTAAATGTAGTGTGTGCAAACCTCATGGCACAGTAAGAACACTACAACCCAATTTATTAACTGTCTTTCAAATGTGAAAAATAGCCCTTATCAGTTAATAAATTTGTCTCAAGGAATATGCAAGATATGGCATTTACATACTATTTCGCAGATACTGGGAGGAGGAAATGTAAATAGATTAAAATAACATACGCACCGTGATTTATCAAGATTGCGTCTGTTTTTAATAAGTTTCAATCAAAGGTGCAAAGTTAAAGAAATCAACATTTATTGAAAAATGGAATCACTTTCAACATTCAAAACATATTATTACACAACGAAATACTCAAGCTCAATAATATCTACTTGTGTTAAACTCCGCAAAATCATGGATGGATTGTCCTGACCGCGCGCTCTACAAACTCGCCACGGACGCCCTCGCCTTCACGCGCAAACAGTACACGTGTATCGTGTACGCGTGAAGGCGAGGGCGTCCGTGGCGAGTGGAACGGTCGTTAAGACACTAACAGCAATTAAGGTCACAGTTATGAAAACCTAGGCCACTAAAGAGGCCTTCCTACTGACTCTGAAATACAACAAAAGAAAGATGCCCAGGGTCCCTGCTCATCTGTGTGTACGTGCATTAGGCATGCTGCAGGGAGGCATAAGGACTGCAGATCTGGCCAGGGCAATAAATTGCAATGTCCGTACTGTGAGATGCCTAAGACCGTGCTACAGGGAGACAGGACGGACAGCTGATTGTCCTCGCAGTGGCAGACCACGTGTAACAACACCTGCACAGGATCGATATATCCAAACATCACACATGGGGCGGCAGGGTAGCCTAATGGTTAATAGGGTTGGACTAGTAACCGGAAGGTTGCAAGTTCAAACCCCCGAGCTGACAAGGTACAAATCTGTCGTTCTGCCCCTGAACAGGCATTTAACCCACTGTTCCTAGGCCGTCATTGAAAATAAGAATTTGTTCTTAACTGACTTGCCTAGTTAAATAAAGGTAAAATAAAAAAAACATGCGGGACAGGTACAGGATGGCAACAACAACTGCCGAGTTACACCAGGAATGCACATTCCCTCTGTCGGTGCTCAGACTGTCCACAGTAGGCTGAGAGGGGCTTGACTGAGGGCTTATAGGCCTGTTGTAAGGCAGGTCCTCACCAGACATCACCGTCAACAATGTCTTATGGGTACAAACCCACAGTCGCTGGACCAGACAGGACTGGCAAAAAGTGCTCTTCAATGACGAGTTGCGTGTTTCTCACCAGGTGTGAGGGTCGGATTTGTGTTTTTCGTCAACGCAATGAGCGTTACACCGAGGCCTGTACTCTGGAGCGGGTTCGACGTCGACGTGAAGGGTCCGTCATAGTCTGGGGTGGTGTGTCACAGGTACCGATACAGTATGTATTGCAATTTTATTGCAATGGATGTTCCAAACAGGCTATTGATCACAGTCTTGGAAATAAGTGTTGGAAACATATTGGTTCACTATTTAAAACAATGGAGAACAAGCTATGAAGGAAGAATACTGGAGTTTTGGTGCAAGTACAGCCAAATAGCGCAAAAATAATACTGCAATATTATCAAAGCAATATGATGGTTTGTCAAAATTAATGTCCCTATAACAAGTTTTTTTCTTTTCTTGCCCCAGTCACTGCCTAATGCACACATGACTCCTTTCTATGCACACTGAAATTGCAAAATGCTTTCACAGGGCAATTCAGAGAAACCAAACAATAAGATTGTATTTTATAACTTGGCAATAGAACAAGCTATCAAATTATGCCCACTTGAACCAAATTGTGATTTATTATGAGTGGTTTTTGGATTGTATAAACAACAAATTGTGTGATGGTGGGGATGCTGGTGTTGTTCCAAACAAAACCAGTGTGCTTGCTGTAGTTCCTCAACGGCACTGCTAGGAGACCTCAAAAAGCATCTTATAGTTGAAGACTCTTGAGATATTTGAGTCACTCACATATTTGAGTCCTCTTGGCTGGTCCCCTGACGTTTGGCATGATAACATGTTGGTATATGAGCAAAGCGCTCAAAATAATGCAGCGTCTTCCTGAGCCATGAATTCGCTCTCATCCCGTACCTAGTCAGATCGTTCACATCACTTGCTCCTCCCAGCAGCATTGGCTTCCAGCTGCTACTTTGGCCAAACAAGCTTCTATTCTCTTCACGTCTATCCTCATAGGCTGTTAGAACCAATGGGTTCACATGTTTTATGAAAAACTGGGTCGGTTTTATGAAAAACTGGGTGGGTTTTATGAAAAACTGGGTCGAATCATGTTTTATGAAAAACTGGGTCGAATCAATCTTAAATCTTCCCTTCCCTCTGCTAACCCTTTTTCAGTTCAACTCCCCCTGTAATCTGAAAGCCATATTGCCCAGCCAGATACGGTGTAGGCCTAAACCCATTCAGTCCTTTCAGGACTCTGAAGGTGGTGTAGACCGGGACGGAGGCTAGTGATTACGCTTTCAAGTTCGTAATGCAGCCTAGCCAAATGGAGACATTGTGAATGGTCATCCTCTGGCTGTTACTCTAGATTAGGGTTCCTTGAGGGCTGCAGTGTGTAGGCTTTTGTTCCATTCCAGCTGTAACAATGCGACTCCAGGTGCGTTTAGCTAGTGCTGGTCACGAAGAAAGACCTGCACACACTTTGAACTCTCCAAGGCCGTGGATGCCCAATCCGGTGCTGCACTAGGTTTAGGCCTATGCCTACACAGACGTTTTCCGGCCACAGGATTCTGCATTGAACATGCTTTTTTAGTACAGGTTTAGGTTTGTCTAGGAGTTGTCCAGATGTTAGCTGCTGTGCCCTAGTCTGAAACTTGTGTTTAGTTTAACATTCTAATAGATGCCCATTGAGGTGCCCAATCAAGCATCCTTATTGCCCATATTAAGTCCACCAGGCTGTTTCGGTACTGCAGCACAATGGTCAGTGGTCAGTCAAGGCCATGGCTATGATGAACAGTTGCTTGTTGTGTAGATTTTTATCAAGTTATTCAATTAGCAATTAGCGCAAGACTGGTTGCTTTGCTCTTAAAACCCCTTAAATGTTACGCTCGTGTTATGCTGACCTAGTCTGAAATGACGGGGCTTTATTTGTCTTGCGTTCCGACTGGCTGGTGATGACTGCAGTGTCGTCTTCTGTAATGTGGTAAGGGTGGCTGCGTGTGCCCCTCATTATGGTCCCCCTCTCCCAATGGGCTGCCTGTCCTTGGGAGGAGCCCTCAGTCTTTATTAATGAAAGAATTTGGCAGGGTGATGTAGCGCTGGCAGGGCTGCACAGTCTGCCTGCTAGGTGTGTGTGTGCGCGTTTTTGTTCTAACTGCTCTAACCACTGTTTTTCATACCCCTTCGCAAACTGCTAACTTGGCAGCCCAGTTCCTGCCACTTTGTTTCCTGTTGTGCATTTCAGGGAGCGTATGGTACAGACTGTATTCTTTCAGATGTTTCACCCAAAGAGCAGCTCATCTATTCAGAGAATATCAGCATATATTGTAGTTCTTCATTGAATTGCATCCATAAAAGGTTAATGATAGTCATTTAGGCCTACTCATGATTACTGCTCTCCTATCGTTTGACTTGAATGTTGTTACTTTGGCATACTGACATGTCTGAAGTCAATAACCTTTGACATCAAAGCTTGTGACTTATGACTGGGACCCATTATTGATATGATTGCAGTCTGCTGTTTCTGATGTTTGAAGGGATGGTTCCCACAAATGAAATTATTTTAATCTCTTCCAAGGACCTTACTGGTGTGATCAGAGCGGGCGTCTCTCAGACATAGACTACCGGTCTAAACCACACCGTAGAAAAACGGGAAGCAGAAAGGCAACCAGACACACCAACTTGCTACTAGCTAACACTACATTTAGAAAACAAAATAATCTTTGACATCCCGGAATCTGCAGAGTACCTTTTTGATATTTTTAAATGGATATTATAGTTCCAAGATTTGGCCTTGTTCCATTAACCCAAGGTTTAGACTAGATAGGTTTAACATGGCTACATATTAGTCTTAGCATCATTGAGTGGAAAACGATGGCGTAATGGGTTAATATGCCCCCAAAATTTACACAGTTGAATTTATATTGTGGATGAACTAGTTGGCATATGCAGGTATCTCTGTGTAATATCCACTTTATATCTAACCAGTAACCACTTTCAGGTTTGAAATGGTTAAACTCTGATTTGGGAGGTTGACCTCTTAAGTTATAAATTGAGGACCTTTAATGATCCTAAACATCTCTCCCAGGTGAGCATGGGGTGGAGGATGTGCCTCATAAGATGAGCCCTGAGGAAGAGAAGGCCCTGTTGTCGGAGGAAGATACGTTGTCGGCCAGGCCGGTACAGATCGTTGTGGCTCACGAGGACGACCACGCCTTTGCGCTTGACGAGGCGGCGCTGGAGCGCATCCTGCTGCAGGAGCATGTGCGCGACCTCAACGTGGTGGTGGTGTCGGTGGCCGGTGCCTTCCGCAAGGGCAAGTCCTTCCTGCTGGACTTCATGCTGCGCTTCATGTACAACCAGGTGAGGCTATACACAGGTGTTCCTTGTACAGCCGACATGTACAATCAAGGCCTAAAATGAACTCCACCAGCCACTGTTAAAATGATTTTTTACTCAAATTACACCAACAAAACCCAGTAA
Source organism: Oncorhynchus gorbuscha (assembly GCF_021184085.1). Classification (NCBI taxonomy): domain Eukaryota; kingdom Metazoa; phylum Chordata; class Actinopteri; order Salmoniformes; family Salmonidae; genus Oncorhynchus; species Oncorhynchus gorbuscha. Next base: position 20,797,733 of record NC_060198.1, read on the forward strand.
AATAGATGTGTTGTAATGTATTACTAGTAATGTGGTACTTGATTTCATGTTTGTGACCCTATCACAGATTACCTTGGTAATGCAACGGATTCTGCCTGTGAGATTGAGTCTGACTAGAAGCTGCGTTGTCTTGTCTTTCCTTGCAATTGAAACAAACATAAGAGGTTGAACAAAACAATGTAAATAGCCAAGAAACACAAGGACAAAGTCTCACTTCGGTAGACTTTCATTCCAAGTAAATTAGACCTACTTTTATGCCTGTACCAGTGCTTCTAAAAATGTATTTTTCACTCAGCTCTTCACGTGTGCACCGCCCCCAGCCAGGCAGTGTTGCAACACTAGTTGGGATAGGCTATAGGATTCGTAGCTCTGACTTTTGCAATTTAATTTACCAGCTATGAAACGGTTTTGAAAACGGAAATATGCTACTGCAGCATTTATTTATCTATAAATGGGCTTTTATACATGACAGGAGAGGGAACACACAGGCTTATGTAATACATGTACATGTACTACATAAGAGAGACCACATAGGCATGCATTGTTACATGTAGAATTAGTTGTATTTAGGACACTTGGGGTCAGCTACATTAAGGCATATACAATTTAAAAACACTTAAGTGGCCGCATGTGTGTTAGTGTGCAGCCTATACGGACAACACACATGCTCTGACCCACCAGGTATGGAAATACACAGGAAAGCAATGAAAACACTGGCTCTCAACCCGCCAGTCTGGAACATAGTAGAATATGAGGCAGGGTTCAACGTTAACTTTTTTTGTTTGTTTGTTTGTTTTTTTGAGAGTAATCGGACCAAGGCGCAGCATGGTATGCGTACATTCTCTTTTAATGAATGAACACCGAACAAACCAACAAAATGAAACGACGTAACAACGTAAATTGATGTCAAACCCCTGTGAGAACAGTAGCACGGCTCATGTCACATGTCTGGTGAACTTAATGTGGGTCTGAGTGCTTTGTGACCTGTGGAATTTCGCTGCATTGAAGAGCTGCAACTGCGCTGTGAAATGATCCAGTGGCACTTATTGAAAATGTTGCCTGTGTTGGGCTACTTGGCAATGCTTTGGGACATCTGCTAACATGTGTCCTTTGAACAAGTAGGACTTTCAGGACACTCTATTGGCCCTGATAAAACATTTTACAAGGATGGACTTCAAACAAACTTGTTAGATGAAATCACACAACTAACCAGAAATTATACTTATCTTGAGTTGGAAAACATTGTCCTCATACTTTTCACTGAAAGTAAAACTGTTAAGAGCTGCGAGGAATTCATTCATGCTATTCATCGGACGCTTAGGGAGTCAACTTATCAGGATTTCTTCCACAACTTGCTAAACTCTTGTCAGTTAATTACCTTTCGCTGTTCATAACTTGTTTAGGGGGATTACCATAATCCGTTTGAGCTGTGCTTAAAGCTGATTTTTGGGTAGCACAATGCTTGGGACTGTGGCCTGCTTTTGTAAGAACTCTGCCCTTTATTCCGGGTATAAAGGCTGCTTTTGTGTGTGGCCCTCGGTTTGAGCGGGGATCACCATCAATAAGCAACTCAAGTATGCTAACAAACAGGAGGGTCTGGGTTAGGGGAGTTCAATCAGTAAAAATACCTAACCCCTAGACACTTCATGCATATCTGGAATACATCTGATGGGTATAAGCAGGTACTGTGGTATTTCTTGCCCTCTAATAGGCTTGGTAGGAACTGGACCATATTGCTCGCTTATACCTTTCAGGTTTACATGAATTGTCTAGGGGAAATGGCTGGAGGTTGTCTCTGGGCAAGGCCAGAGAGGACTGCTTCAGTCAACCAGAGGTGTGGCACTGTAGCTACATGGCTCATATCATCTTCAATCTCCTGCTTTGTCCTCTTTGTCCTTTCAGACATCCTGCTCCTGGCTGGGTGGGCTCGAGGAGCCACTGACAGGCTTCACCTGGCGGGGGGGCTGCGAGAGGGAGACCACGGGCATCCTGGCATGGAGCGACGTGTTTGTGGTGGACAAGCCAGACGGGAGCAGGGTAAATACAAAGTTGCTTTTCCCTTGGATGGGCACAAATTCTCCCAACTAATGTTGAATTGCTTGATTGCGGCATATAGCTGGATTTATAAAACAGATTTACGAACTTTGATTTTGGAGTGCAATGTCCCTTTTAAAGACACGATTTCAAATTTACAGTTGTCCATTTGGTTATTTCAACTGATTTAATACCCCTTGATTGGTGAAGAATATGACTTTGTAATTGATTTATCCTTTCTCTGAAAGGTTGCGGTTCTTCTAATCGACACACAGGGGGGCTTTCGACAGCCAATCAACCATCAAAGATTGTGCGACACTGTTTGCGTTGAGCACCATGACCAGCTCTGTACAGGTATGACACTCCCCCTCAGTGTTGTGTACCGTTGTTATATTAAGGTATTCATTACTCGAAGTAGGGGAGTTCTACACTGTGCGTATGTTTAATTGCCATTATTGAAAAAATCAATAATAGGGAACTGGGTGACTATAGGCTGTTTGGACGATGAATGCCACTCTTGCTATACCCCTTTTGCCAGTAAGTATCAGGTTTGAGGAATTGAAAAATTAGACATTTTCCTGAGACATGCCTTGAGTGCATGTTAAATACAGTTTATGAAGTTGTATTGTCATGTGCTAGTTCTAGACTGACTGAATACCAGACTTTCCTCCTCCCCATACCAACTTTTCAATTCATGCAAAACATTGATTGAAAGTGTGATCTCTAGACTTTAGTACAGGTTATTGATGTTTTGATGATTTGTCACCCGTTAGGTTTACAACTTGTCTCAGAATGTGCAAGAAGATGACCTTCAACATCTCCAGGTGTGTGTGTGCACGTGTGTGTTTGGATTGTTTTGGACGGTGTACTTACAATCTTCAACACTGTTTTGGCCATGAGCTTTGGACATTGACCTCCATGAACAGATTTGAAAAGGATCTTTACATTGTTATATCATAGCTCTTCAAGGGGAAATGTCTACATGATATTCCTTTGATTATCATCCATGCAATTGGAACTATTGTACTTAGTAGGTCATAAGTAGAGCACTTGTATGGAAGTGTATAGCTGCTTCCTCCCTTGTTGAAGATACACAATGGATGTTTTTAATTGCTAAATGAACTTCAAATTGACTTGAAATGTGACTGTACAGGGTACCCCTTTTGGCTCGAGCACCCCTAGAAGCAAAAGTTATATATAGCCTCTCTAAAACCTACTCAACAGAAGACTCTTAAATGAGGCGTGTTACTGACATCACTGTCCTATTAGACGGCAAGTCAGCTGCAAGACTTCTCGTTGTTATTAATAGATTGTTTGACTGACTTGACCTTTTTAACGAGGACGTGGAGTATTACTCTGATTTATAGCTGACTTTTGTTTGTCCCTACCTAGCTCTTTACCGAATATGGAAGGCTGGCCTTGGAGGAAATCTATGAGAAACCCTTTCAGGTATTGTCACATTTTTCTGCTGCCTTTCCTGAATTAATGGCCTGCAACGCATTTCTCATTGGATAATAATGAAGAGGAGATTTGTAAGTAATTGTGATGGCGCTAATAGGCATCTCTAGTCTTATTTCAATATGGCTGCCATTACTTGACACTTTGTGAAAAGTCTATAGTCCTATAATATCTTCAATATTTATTCCTTAATTGCCTTCCACAACAGACTTTAATGTTTCTTATAAGAGACTGGAGCTACCCTTACGAGCATCCCTATGGCTTGGACGGAGGGAAGAGTTTCCTGGAGAAGAGATTACAAGTACGCATTTTTTCACTTGCTCCATTTGTTTTAAGAAAATCAGAGCTTTAACTTATCTGACATTTCAGGAACTAAAGCACTTACACACGTTCTAATTATGCATCCACTGTTCAAACAGTCTGGTTTGTTTGCGCAGTCGTGCCAACTCCTATGGACAATGGTATGATAACGACCAGCTGTACAGCACATGGAAAATAAAAGCTGCACACTTGGGTTCTGAAGGAATAAATGTAATGGAAGCCAACACTCCGACAGCTATGCTGCCTTCAGGGTTATAACACAACCCGATCTGAGACGGGGCTAATTCAAACAAATATTTGTCCAACCATTTACTTGAATAAGCAAGAGTCTCTCCACTGTGTGCAGGTGAAACAGAACCAGCATGAGGAGCTGCAGAATGTCAGGAAGCACATCCACTCCTGCTTCTCTAACATTGGCTGCTTCCTCCTGCCCCACCCCGGCCTCAAGGTGGCC